>NC_056575.1:20184589-20226020 GCF_018340385.1 Cyprinus carpio
TTACCTTTTCATGGAAGTTTAAAAATAGTCTGCGTCTACAATACACGTATGACAGCTGGATTTGTTTTATTTCGTTTTTTTTTTCCTTTTTTTTTTTAATATCCACAAACTTGCATACCATGGTCATGAACATCTGATATTCCCAATTCATAAATATTAGTAATGAGTGTGTTTTGTCATATAAAAACCTTCGAAACGATCTTGATCGTGATCTGTAAATTGATGAGATTGGTGCCACCATGTTGTTTTCTCACTGCAGTTTCAGAGAGTTTCTGTCAGTCTGTTTACAGCACGTGAATTCATCAATTTCTCCCGAAATACAATAATAGTGGCGGGTGAACTGGATGAAGAAGATAGTGAACTTTATTAGTTACTACACTATGTGTATCTATATGAATAAAAGACATCTGCAAATTAAATTTGAATGGATTGTTATTGTTGCTTTCCATAGCATATTGTGTATTTTGCCAAAACTCTAAAATAATTGTTTTTAACTAGAATTTATGTGTATTTCAATGTCCTTAAATGTCTCTAAAATGTTTAAAATCTGCATTAGGTGGTTAATAACACTGCATGGTTGTGATAAGATGACAAGAGAGCAGTGCACACATCCTCAAGTCTGAAACCACAGTTTTGAATTTTGGCAGTAATGACGACCGTCACCGAATTTCTAAAATCCAATGTGAGTGAGTCGATGACATACAACCAAGTAGTGACACATCTCAGAATTCGTGCTCTGCTTTTAACCCATCCAAAGTGCACACACACAGCATGAACCACACACCCCGTGAACACACACCAGCCAGTGGGCAGACCTTTTTTGCTCGTGGCACCCGTGAGTAGTTGGGAGATTGGTTCTTGCTCAAGGGCTCTTCCTCCGTCGTGGTAGTTAGGTGGAGGGAGAGTCGCATGTAACATTCAATCACTCCCACACACTTCCCCTGGCGGCCCGAGACCTCAACCTCATAACCCTTGGATTGCAAGAGACCAACACTCTAATCAAAAAATGTCTGCTCCCCCACTGCTCTGTGTGAAAAAAAACTTGACTCTGTGTGTTATTAATAATTAATAAATGATTAGTGTCTCCACTTTTAAATTAAAAGTTCCCAAATTAAAGTTACATTAAAGTTGAAACCCAGCAGGGATTCTTTTGTAATTTTGTATAGGCTCAACCAGACAATGGTGGTATAGAGTTAGTGTAAAATTAGCCCCTGCCAAAATGGAGTCAACTGAATTCTATGTAATGAACAAGACTCATTGTGTAACATTTGTGTAACATAAATAAAATAGTTTATGAGTTTTGTCTGCAGCTGAAATCAAACTAATTCAAACTAGATTCCCCCCGCTGTGATAACTAAACTGAATACTCACAGCAGCTTTTCTGCAGTTTATTTATCACGCGGGGTATTAGTCCTCCTCCGATCCTTTCCCTCATCTGACGTGTTGTAGTTCATATATCCATCGTCATCCAAGCACCACCGGCTCTTGACATCTGAAGCATGTAGGCAGATTGCTGAGCAGTGAGCTGCTACAGTTGCCTTCTTCTGTTAGTGTTTGTCTTATTTAACAAATTCCTGAATCTCCTTTGGTACAGAGTCTGATCTTTCAGCTCCATCAAGACAGAGAAACAGATTGGGGATGGATTGTCAGCGAGAGACTGGTCATTTTTGTCTAGGATTTTTCCATCTTTAATGTACTGGTTGCTTTTCTTTCTCTTATGGTCTCTGAGCGTGTTTTCCTGTGTCTGTCAGTAGATCCTGTAAAGAGTTTTTGATATGACCTGCCAAATGAATAACCAAGCAGGAAACCTCAAAAAAATGCACAAGTGCCCATTTTTCACTACAGAAGTGTCTGATTCAACGGCGGTTGTTTAGTAACCCATACAGAGATATTTCATCAAACACTCTGCGTATGATATCGGGGACAAACCAAGGCCTTCGGGATCATATGTTAATTATTCCAGCCCAAAGCTTGTAGAAAATTCATGGTTCTTTTACGACATAATGGGACAACACATCGAAAGCAAGCTAGAAACTCCTGAAAGCTCAGATGTATGAAGCGGTATACTTGCCCTCTGATTAATAATATATTTCCGTCCGTAAGATCTCAGTGCAAATCCCAGAATACACGAGTCATCCGTCAGGTCCATGCCACTAAAGCGGGATAGTCAATCAGGTCCTCCCTCATAGGCAGAGGGCGTGCGAGGCATTGCACCATTCATCACTTGAATTGAACGGCAAAAAACAAAAAACTTCAAAATACACAAGTTGACTTATTCACACTCACTTCTTGGTTGGGAGACTGAGGAGTTTCTCTGGATCTCTCTCTTCATTACTGTTGAGTGTAATACTTCTGATGTGTGCGTGGGTTCATGTTGATGCTGAAATCTCAGAAGTGTGTATGCGTTTCAGTCAGAGTTTGAGGGATTTCTGCACTCAGATCTTCTTCCAGGAGCTTGCTGAAGCACAGTGGATGTAGATCCAGCAGAAGACGGGATGTGACACAATGATGTGGAGGCTTTTTTGCTCTTCTGATTGTGAGATGATTCTGCTGGCTTGATGCTGGTCACTGATTCTCTTCCTGAAATATTCCTCCTTCTGAGGCTCATTGGGAATCCCTGTATTTTCTGTCAGACGGTTTGATGTATTTGGAAGGGGATCTGACCTGTCTGCTTGCGCTGGTCTGGAGGTGATCCAGATGAAGAGCAGAGGGAAGCAGCTCTCATCTTTCATGAGCTTTGACATCAACATCAGCCACTGATGACGTCCTCAGTCACCATCACAATTTTCTGAGTGTCTGAAAACATCATTGAAATTCTACTTTCAATCCAGACCATCAAAGATGAACACAACTTTACACTCCTCATCAATCTGTGGAGTCCAGATCTTGAAAATCAGGATGAAAGTCCAGCACGAGTTTCTGAAGACTGTACTGATGATCACATCCGGATCAAGTTTCGATCTCTCGAAATGGAAGCACAAACATGAATCTACACATCCTGGTTGGCTTTTAGGGGGTCCCTTCATAGCCCAGTACCATAATGAACTTCTGCACAGAGACGGTGGGAAAAAGGGATTGTTTTTTTCCAATTCCAGCAATGACCTTTATAGTAAGACAAGTCTTGATTTGGTCTTTCCTCCTCACAGCCTGGTTCAGGGTGAGGCTTTAAATATGTCATTGCAGTTGATTGAAGTTGAGTTTTGTGTATATCTTGTGTTCCTGGCTGTTATCTCCATCTGTAAAAAACCTCATGTTCTTCATTTTTCACGGAAGGAGGGAAGGGGAAAAAAATCCTTCACTTCCACGGCAGAAAAAAAAGTCTCCCTGAAAATGATGAAACAGTTGTGTGTAGATCCTGTTCAGGAGGGTTCGAGTCTCTTGTATTTGCTTCCCCAGGACGACTAAGCTCTCATACTTGTCCGTTCAGGTGCTGGTTTTTGTGATGGTCGTTGACTCTCTGTAGTTTAACCATCATCTGGTTCAGGAAAATTTGTTTGGCAACAGCTCTCTTGTCTGATCATCTCTATCAACACAAAAGAAACAAGAGCTAACAGTATATGTGGCCAACCATTGTGCCCTTTCTACCTCCACCGCCAACCGCATCTGCAAAGTGCCATTTGGCAGCTTTTGACCACTGAGTAGCACTTTAACCACAAGTTATCAAACATAAGCACATTTTCACAAATAGCCAGTCACTTTTGCCATCTGCAATGGTGTACTTTGATGGCTGCAGTCTGGAAAATGAGAGAAAACACTGTAGTTTAAAATATTTAATATTCACAGAAAATTTAGAAGGCCCTACTTATTAAGTTATGTGTGTTTTGTAGAACGAATTCAAGTAGGATGTCAAGACCCCTGAGTTTATATTTTCTCTAAGCTACACAATATTACACCATATTTTAGATTGAAAAACTTTTAACAGGGTGTGCAGTAATTATTTTATAAAATATGAATTATGTGGTTTACATTATGCTACAAGCAATTGTGGTTTACTTTTCATCGGGGCATTAAAAGTGGTAACCTAGTTTTAGTGAGCTGGCTACATACAAGGATCTATATGCAAAATGTCAATATTCTCACATATTAAGCCTGTATTTGTCACAAGTGCATTTTTAATTTATATTTAAAAAATTCCTTCAACAAAACAGCATGCATTTTTTGACACGTAAAAAAAGAGAAGGACACATACTTTGTTATTCGTTACTTCGCCTTTATTTTGACAGATAACTACTCGGGAAAAAGATATCTGTACCTGGATTAAGAAATGGTTGTGTGTTTTATGAATTGTTTATTTTATTTTAGTAAAACGTGTGGCACTGTATAATTTGTACATGTACCTGATGTAAAAAGAGCCACCTTTACTTACTTTTTTTAAGTTTTTAAAGTAAAAAAAAAAAAAAAAAAATTCTAGCCGCATTTAAATACAGGAGTGTATAATATTCCTTAAAATATGAGAGTTGCAAGATTTTGCGTGGCACGCATGAATGCTGATGTGACGCGCACATTTATTCTTATTTGTCTACATAGTTTATTTTCATCACAAATCTTGTTTGGTTTAATTTTGTATAATTTGCATGTAAAAAGAATAATTAACGGTAACACTTTATAATAACTGCACACTATTATCATTTAATTAAGCATTAGTAAACAGATAATTCCATAATTTGTATAAAGCTTAATAGACATTAATAAGTAGTTTATAAATACAGATATAAATGCTGTATTCTTGATTTAAAAACAATATCTATAATGTGTTTAATAACTTTATTGTCATACTTTATTCATGATCAATTTATCATTTCTCAATGAAGTATAGCATTATTTACAAACCAGTTATTTAGGAGGGTGCCAGTGATTCATAGATCACAAGAAATTGTAAGTAAATGTTAGTAAATTCAGGTAGTTATAAAAGCATTTAGTAGTGGTACAGTTAACTATTTATGTGAGCTCATCTAAAGTGAGGACTAGTTATGCCTTGTAAAGCATTTATAAAGGATATTTAAAGGCTCAGTTGTCCTTCTAAACAGGAAAAAGGAAACAAACACAACAGTGATACAGAAAATAGAAATATTAACAGCCTTTAAATCTCATTTGGTAAATGCTTTACAAGGCATCAATAGTTTCTCACTTTAGATGAGCTCACAAAAAATAGTTACTAAACTAACTACTACATATGTTTATAACTACCTGAATTACCCCTGAATTACAGTAGAAATACATGTTAATAAACCATTTATTAAACACTCTAAGTAACTATATGTCTGAATAATAAGATGTATGAATGCACATTTAAATAGTTTATTAATCATTTACTTACAATTTCTAAGTGATCTTATGAACCACTGACAACTCCTTTATAACTGGTGTGTAAATAATGCTATACTTCATTTAGAAATTATAAATTGACCATTAATAGGTATGAAAACAATTATTAAATACACTATAGATATGCTTTTAAAATCAAGTAATAAGCCTTTATATCTGTATTTTATAAACTGACTTATTAATGTCTATTAATGCGTTATAAATTATGAATTAACTGTTTCCTAATGCTTAACTAAACTGATTAATAGCATGCAGTTATTATAAACGTGTTACCCTAATTAACTTTGTAATGCATATGCAAAATATGAAACTGCAATCTTATTTGCAGTTTACAGCAAATTTATAATTATTTTTTACAATGAAATTTAACTTAACCTGCTTCTGTATCTTTATTATTTAATGCAAAAGAGATTTATTTAAACAAGTTAATAAGTCATGCATCCATTTAATCTTGATCAAAAACACAATGATCAACAAATTGGATCGCCATCGGCCTTTAGATCATTTTAAAACGTCAAATTTCCTTCAATTTACAGGTTATAACTGCATCTGTCTTGGTTGTAGACTTGTGAAAATGTATTTTTTAATGCAGATCCCATACTGTAACCTAAAAGAAATGTGCTCTATTTCTATTCATATTCACGGTGTCTGTGCGGAAATTATTAATGGGCATGCATGACAGGCAGGCGCCCTCAGTGTTCATTTGAATCTTTTTTCCTTATAATAAAATAACTTAAAATTGGGGTGGCTGCACATACATGAGAAATATATCTACAGAAAGCTTGAAATGTCTACTTTTAAATGAAACAATTCAAAACAAAGCAAATCTGATTATGTAATCAAAAGGTTGCTTTCTCTCTAATGGCGCGTCTGTGGAGAGAGTCAGCACCGTGAATGTCATCTTGTTTCTACTTCTGCCTGTGCTTTGTGGCGAACTTAATGCGTGTGCTTGAGTGCAAAATTTATTAAGGCTTATTATGGATTAGACTGTGTTAATTTAATATAAACATGCGATTAGTTGAATAATGACTTAAATGAACAACTAGTAACTAAAATTTTTTTTTACGTGGGGGGCATCCCCTATTAAATTCCCTCCTAGACATCTGTTTAAAGTTTTTAAAAGCATTTTATACATGTTTGCATAAATTGTGCTTTCCGAACGTCCCGTTAATGCAGAAATGACACTTTCGGCCATTTCTTTTCTTTTGTCTCTCTCTCTCAAAGGTGCCTCATGTCACTCCTGTGAAAAAAACCAAAACCATATTATGTTGTATGTAATACTCTGTATGCCCCGTTGCAAAAATTGCAAAAGCCCAAACCAAAAACCAAACGAGGAATTGTCCACTAAAAATGGATGCTTTTGCCTAAACCTGTTCTGCAAGTTGAAATGCTCATCAGAAAAACTTTCCATATGAAAGAGCAAGAGAATTTCACACCTTTATTTAACACCGCACAAGCTATACAGAACTACCCTCAAACCCAACCCCCTCCAGCTGGACTGAATTCAGTCACACTGGGTTGCTTAGTGTGAAATGGACATGCTCTATCTAAAAATAAAAAAAAAGTGGTGTACATACCACGGAACTGCAGAATACCCACATCTGTATTAATCATTTTATATATTCATTATTATTAAAAAAACACACACAATCCAGGATTTCTGAAATCACTGATATACCTTCTACCACTGGACTATGGATTAACCTGATAGATCCCAAACTTCCCTTTTTCATTGCATGTTTTGGCACAAGACAGATGCGCTCTTTCATTTCATCTCACTTCACACATCATAAAAATAACAGCATCATATCAAACAGATAAACGTTTTCGTGTGTGGTTATAAAGTGTTTCAGAATTAAAATTGCAGTTTTGTAAAGAAAATGATACACACACACAGACACACACACACACACGTGCATCTCAATAAATTAGAACACACACACACACACACACGTGCATCTCAATAAATTAGAAGGTTGTAGAAAAAGTTCATTTATTTCAGTAATTCACTCACATTTGTACAACTTTTAAATAATTTTAAATTAATAATAACTTCAGTGCCACAGACTGAAAGTAGTTTGTTAGTCTTTGGTTTATTTTAATTGTGATGATTGTGGCTCACAAAAATCTCAACAAAATTAGAATACTTATAAGACATTTTTTATTTTATCTTACCTAAAAAACAGTTGTAGTGAACTGTTGGGCCTTCTGGAAAGTATGTTAACTTTATGTACAGGTACACAATACGTGGGTAGTGGCGGCCTTTGGCTTTAATTACTTGCCGCAATTAGGTGTGTGAATGGAGGTGATCAGTTTTGTGGCACTGCTGAAGGTGGTGGGAGCCCAGTTTTTCTTTGGACAGTGGCCTTCAGCTCAGCTGCATTTTTTGGTCTCTTGTTTCCTCATTTTCCCTCATGACAATACTCCATATAGTTTTATGGGGTATCAGGTCTTGTGAGTTTGCTGGCCAGTCAGCACACCAACCCATGGTCTTTAACCTTTTGGTGCTTTTGGCAGTGTTGTGCAGGTGCCAATCCGGCTGGGAAAATGAATCGCATATTGAAAAAGCTGTTCACAGAAGGGAAAATTTCGTGGAAACCTGATGCATGATTTGGTTTTTCAAAAGCCCAATGGAACCAACACCCAGCGTTTGACATGAACCCAAAACATCATCACAGACTGTGGAAACCTTAACACGACTTCAGCAACCTTGGCTATGAGCTCTTCTCCAACCTGTAATACACTCTGAGACGTTGTCTTTGGTTCAGAAGCAAATTCTTTGACCGTCTGTTTATGGTTGCTCACTTTAATGCCTTGACTCAGGCCTCACTCAGTCCATTCCTTTGGAAGTCACCACTTAAATTCTTAGAAATCAATTTTACTTGACAATCCTCATAAGGTTGCGGATCTCCTCCGTTGGTTTGTGCATTTTTTTCCTTCCACACCGTTTTTCCATTCCACTCAACTATTGTTAACAGTGCTTGAGATACAGCACTCTGTGAACAGTCAGTTTTTTTGGCAATTAATGTTTGGGGCGTACCCACGTCTTGTGCAGGGTGGTCACTGATTCGGCTTCTCATGGACACTATCAGACTCAGCTCATCGTATCCCCATATGATTGTGCTCGTAGTGACCACTGAGAGTACACAAGTATGTAGTGGCGCCTTTGCTTTAATTACGGCCTCCATTAAGGTGTGGCCTGAGGTGACTCAGTTGTGGCACTGCTGCGGGTGGTAGGGGACGCCAAGGTTTCTTTTGACCAGTGGCCTTAAGATCATCTGCATTTTTGGTTCTCTGTTCTCAATTTTCCTCCTGACAAACTCCATAGTGATTTATGGGGTTCCAGGTCTGTGAGTTCTGCTGGCCAGTCAAGCACACCAAACACCATGGTCATTTAACCCCATTTTGGCGCTTTGGGCAGTGTGGGCAGGTGCCAGCTCTGCGGAAAATGAAATCAGCATCTGAAAAAGTGTTAAGCAGAAGGAAAATTTTCTGGTAAACTGAAGCTGCAGGGTGACTTTGGTTTCAAAAAAGTCACAATGGACCAACACCCGCAGGTGGACCATTGAACCCCAAACATCAGCACAGACTGTGGACATTAACACTATGAACTCAAGCAAATGGGGCTATGAGGTTCTCACACACGTGTAAGGACACATCTGCGTTGTCTGTGGGTTCAGCAAATGCTTTGACAAGTCTGTGTATGGGGGCTCTTGATGCCGTGACTCCAGCCTCAGTCCATTCCTTGTGAAGCTTCTTGTAAATTCTTGATCAATTTACCGTGACATCCCCGCTAAGGTTGCGGTCTCTCGTCCCGTGTGGTTTTGCAGTTTTTATATTGTTCTTCCACACTTTTTCCTTTCCACTCAACTTTGTTCAACATGCTTGAATACAGCACTCTGTGAACAGTCAGTTTCTTTGGCAATTAATGTTGTGTGGCTGTACCCGTTCCTTGTGACTGGTTGCTCATGATTGTCTTCTGGACAACTATCAGATCAGCAGTCGTCCCTATGACTTGTGTAGCCTAGTGAACCAAACTGAGAGACCATTTTGAAGGCTCAGGAACCTTTTGCAGGTTGTTTGAGTTGATTAGCTGATTGGCATGTCACCATATTCTAATTTGTTGAGATAGTGAATTGGTGATTTTTTTTTAAATGTGAGCCAAAATCATCATACTTAAAAGAACCAAAGACCTTACACTACTTCAGTCTGTGTGCACTGACTTTATTTAATACACAAGCGTTTCACAATTTGAGTTGAATTACTGAAATAAACGAAACTTGTTCCACAACATTCTAATTTATTTGAGATGCACACCTGTATATATATACATATATATATTATATACAGGTGCATTTGAGAATTTGAGAATTTTTCTATATATATATATATAGATTATATATATAGATTATATAGCTACAGGTGCTCTTTGAGGAATTTGAGAATTGTTTCTACATATAGATATATACTATAATAATGCTTTTTTGATATTCATTGTGAGGTGTACATAAAAAAAGGGTACACCATTTTACAGTTCTGAATGAAATAGTCGTAGTCTTATCTGTATGAGCAAAAATGACCGTCGTACTTCACGTTGTTTCCACCAACTGTTATGAAGAACAGAATGAAGGGCTTGTGCAGTGGAGCCTCCGTGCATTATACTTTCACTCTCTGCACAAACGCTTAGATGATACACCTAATAGTTGCACTTTTAAATGTTTAAACTAACATTGTAATATGCTTTAAAAACTGTTCTATATCTACAGATTTTATTATAAACAAGTCATGATGATTTGAGAAGGCTAAATTGATCAAACGTGATCAAACGTCTGCCACTATCCGCTTGGTCATCACTTAAAAAAAAAAGTTCCCAAAATTTTTCAAAATTAATTAATAATGTAACAATAAGAAATATAACTTTTCAATTAAAAACAAAACTGAATTAAAGCTGCATATAGGAGAACATCAAATGTTGGGCCATATGGCTTATAAATAGTAAATATTTTTGCAGCATTTCCTGCTGCCAACAGGTGACGCTATGATTATAACTGAATATTTGGCATGTAAATGTCTTCAGGGGCAGGACTCTTACCAAACCATTGAAGTTTGGGGCAGATCGGAACATTGCATATTTAAGTTGGTGTAAAACAAGTAATTTCCTCTTGCCAGCAGGTGGCGCTATGACTATAAATCAACACTGGTCTTAAGATGAGTTCAGGCCAGGTCTCATATCAAACGTGAAGTTTGGGGTAAGTCGGGCATTACATTGCTGTTGCCAGCTGGTGGCGGGTATGATCATAGGGGTAACTGAAACTGAACTTGGGCCTTAAGATCTGTTAGGCCTGGACTCTTACCAAACATTTGAAGTTTAGGGCAGATCAGACATTTCATGTTTAAGTTAGTGTGAAATAAGATATTCCTGTTTGCCAGCAGGTGGCACTATAATTATAATTGAAATATCGGCCTTTAGATGTGTTCAGGCCTGGGCTCTTATAAAACGTTGTGAAGTTTTGGGGCAGATTTGACATTGCTTGCTTGAGTTACAAACAACTTCCGTGTTCATAGTATTAATAGCATGATTTAGCACTTAGTAAAATGTTGCTAGCATGTTTGAGAATTTTGTCTAGCCTGTGTAGCACACACATGGCATGTTTTAACTGTGTTTCTAATAGTGCATAACGGTGTAAAACATGTAACTTCCTGTTGCCAGTAGGTGCCGCAATAACTATAACCAAATATGAGCATGTAGATATCTTCAGGCCAGGACTCTAATCAAACTTGTTAAGTTTGGGGCAGATCGGACATTGTATGCACGAGTTAAAGTAATGTTTTGTTTCACTCTGCTGCATTACTTGCATCTTTAACACTAAGCTAAGTGTTGCTAGCATATTTTTAGCATGCTTCTAGAATGTTGCCAGCCTATTTAACTCTTGTTGATGCTTTTTATTATGTTGCTAGGAGTCCATAACTGTGTTTGTAAAACATGTCACTTCCTGTAGCCAGCAGGTGGCGCTATAACTATAATCGAATGCGGGCATTTAGGTGTGTCCAGGATGGGACTCTTCTTATCAAACTGTTTTAAATTTGGGGCAGATTGGACACTGCATGCCTGAGTTTTCCAGTAACTTCCTGTTTTACTTCATTAATAGCATGCTTTAGCACTTAGCTAAGTCCTGCTAGCATGTTTTAATATGTTTCTAGCATGTTGCCAGTGAGTTTAGCACTTCCTGACACTTTTTAATATGTTGCTAGGAGTCCAAAACAGTGGTTAAACATGGCACTTCCCTTTTGCCAGCAGGTGGGCGCTATGACTATAACCGAATACGGGCATGTTGATGTGTTCAGGACAGGACTCTTATCAAACGTGTGAAGTTTGGGGCAGATTGGACATTGCTTGCCTGATTTACAGCAAACTTCCTGTTTCACGGCGAAACATCAAACTTTTGATCTTCACAATTTAACATCACAAAGGTCTTTATGATGACCCTCACCAAATTTAAAGATGATCCGATTAAAAACTGTAGGAGGAGTTTGTCAAAGTACTAGGCATGGAAATGGCAAAAACTGACCAAAAATGGACGGACTTTCCAACAGGACTTCCTGTTGGGGTTTGGATTTTGTACCAAGAGACTTTTTTTTGTAGGTAGTGGTGTGTTTCACATGCTGTAGCTTGAGGCACACTCCGTTGAAAATTGTACAGGTGGCACTATTCAAACCATTTTTGCCACACCCCCTTCTGAAACCTATGTCAGATGTAAATTTTCACCAGTTCTGATGTGTGTGCAAAGTTTGCATGAGTTTTTGGAGTTTCATGTTCACTTTGGAGAAGAAGACTTTGGAGAAGCGAGAAGAAGCGAAAGAATAATAATAAGAAACGGAGCAATTCCAAGAAGGTTCCTCGCACTGCAGTGCTCGGGCCCCCCTATAACTATTTTAATGGCGAGAGAGGGAAAAGAGAAACGGGAGAAACTCCAGTAGGTCTCGGGCCGTTAGCATCTAATTTATTTATTTATTTATCTAATTATTTTAAAAGTATTTATTTAGATTTTAGGGATTCCCCCAATCTCCCACACGGCCAAAGACTGTATGCGAAACCATATTATATTTATTTATTTATTTTTATTTTAAATGGATTAATTATTATTTAAATACAAAGGAACGTTAAAAATGTGATACACCTTTCTTAATTCATGGACATAATTTTTTCCGCATGTCATGGGGGCTCTGTATATGGGAAAATAAAATGTGTTTTTTTAAAAAGGCCAGGATAACGAATAAATATGTATGACCTGCTGAACATAAGTGAATTATAAAATGTAAGTTTTCAAGCCTTTCATAATTGGACATTAATGTTGACTTAATGCCAAAATATGTGTTAGAAACATAGGCCTAGCCTATAACATGCAACAATAAGCACACCTTTTCAATCGATTTATTTTTATTTTTATGGCATAATGCACACATCCTTCAAATGTAATCTAAAACATTCAAAGTTAATGTCCTACTTTTTGTTAGATTTCTAGTTTTTCATGTCGCAGTTTTAGCCTGTTATTCTTGATTTTTCACAACTTATTCTGTTCAAGGTTTTTTTTTTTATTAATTAATTTATTTTTTTATTATTTCTTGCAACGCGAATAAGTCCATGAACATGCAGTCTTGTAAATATAGATATATATGCTTGTACAGTGGACCAACGGCCAAAGGTCAGGATTTTTCGTTCAAAAAACTTTCACTAGCCTGTAGATCAAAATGAAAGCCCCTTAATACAACAACAAGGAAGGCAAATTGTATAGTTTTAATGGTTTTTCATAATGATTTATTTCATAAAGTTTTATACACCATAAGTCTTTGTGTAAATTATTATTTTTTTTTTTTATGCATTAGGCTGCAGCCTAAACAACTATAAATAGTTTTTAGTTTTAAAAATAACTTTCTAAAAATGTATTTTAAATAAATTTTCTAATGATTTTTAAGGATTCTATAATGTTATATTATAAAAGTTATTTTTGTTTTTATTTTGTTATTTGATCTCCGTTTACAGCACACAATGTTATAATCCAATCAGTTTGCAAACTGTCCATTTGCGCCACCTGGTGGTAGTTTCATGAACGACTTTAACTGGCTTGCAGTTAACGCTGTGGCCCTGCGGTGGCGGTACACACAGTGGTTGTAGGCATTTTTATTGCCCACCTACTGTACAAAACACAAAGAAGAAAATGTTTATGAATGGAAAACATCTTTTATTAAAACCAAATTCAAAATCAGCCGAGACACAATAAAGCAAGATTCAATATTAAAAATTACAAGTTAGACAAAGTTTATTTATGTTTGATTAAAAATGTAAAATGTTGTGTCTATAAAATGCTATATTTCTCTAAAAATGATCAGTATCTAATTACTTATTAAATAATGAGAATGACACTGTCGCAGGGGTTGCAAAGAGGAGAGCTGAGGGTAAGGGTCTATTTAGAGGAGAGGGGAAAAAAAAAAAAAGAAGAACAAGGCACCCAGGTACATGAACAGGAATGTAAAACAAAAGCATTACATTGACAGACAAGAACAGACAAGCACCGAACCAAACAGGAGAATATGGATACACAGAATAATAAATGGATTATAAAAATCCATAAGGGAGCAAGTCAGATTAATCAATGAACCAATGAGTAAAATATAATGACCAAGGACACTGGGATTAAACGTAATGAAACTGAACTTAAAAACAAAACTACACAGACAATACGTGACAGAATATTGCAGAAGAAAAATTTGAGGGATATAGTTTCACCTAGGGTTAAAGGTCACAGCTCCATCACACAGATTAGGAGGCTGCCCTATGGATTCCTCACTCTTCAAAGACACACAGCTGGGCTCCGGAGATGATGCCTCTCTGGTTCTGGGGGTAGTGAACAACATCCTCCTTCCTTTTTTCTCCCCTCAACAGAGACTCATTTTTAAGTTAGCATTGTCCTATATGGATTACAGTTTAAACATATTTAGTTTGTGCTAACAATCATTTTCACAAAACATCACAAAACAACACAAACTGAGAAAAAAGTCAAACTAATCATCAAATGACCACCCTGAACTGCTGGGTTACAATGCATAAACTTGGGTAATTTTTTAACAGCCTCTTATTTTATAGGAAAGTTTTCATAAATTCAAAAAACTCAAAAGCAGCATTTATGGCAACTATTTAATTTGTACTAAAGATACACACAAGAAAACTTTAGATGAAATATGATATAAAAACTGCCTATTATTGAAACTTACTGTGACGTGATGTTTTCAAAGGATCTCAGATCTCAAAAAACACCATTTTGCCCTGTGCTTTTTCTTGTTCTGCTGATGGTATGTGTTTTTTTTTCCTACAGAGGGTGTGTGGGTTTATTGCAGGTCAGGGCATGTCAAGCTATGATGGGTGTGTTTAGTATTAAATAACTCACACTCACTCATAATGGTACAGTCACCAACTTAGCAGTAACAAGGGTTCATCGCTGTACCACCAGCAGGAGAAATTTGAGAATTGTTTTTAAAAGTGTGTGAAATATAACCTGACATTAATCAAAATTTTTATCTGATCCATATTTGCTCCTTTTGAAACTTATTTTTAAATCCATAATTATTAAAATAATAAAATAATTATTTATTACAAAAGTTATTTCAGCTTTTGTGAATGCATTTAAAAAAAAAATACTTTTACTCATTAACTGGTCACAATACACAACACAACTGTAAGCTGCATCTAAGGAACATGCACACTTATGTAAAACAAGCACACATGAGAAGAGAGACATGGCAGAATGGTGATGAATGAAAAGCACACATTCACACTCTCTGACAGCAGGCAGCTATACCATAGTGACCCACAAATAACCATGGTTTTGCCAGTCTAAACTATAATTTAACTATGGTATTTGTAGTAAAACTGTGGTTATACAAATAGTAATTTAACCAAAAAAAAAAAAAAAAAAAACACATGGCTGCTACACTTTTACTGAAATAAAACCATGGTTCATTTTAGTAAGGGTAGATTTATCAACCATAATAATGTGTTTACGGTCATGACCGTTATGGAAAGCTTCATATTAAATTAAACATTGCTGATGACTGATAAGGATGTCTACTGCTGTGATCTGTTTTTCAGAGACTTATTGAATTATAATATTTTAGAAATGAACATTGTAGAGATTTAGCCAGTATTTTGTATGTGCGGGGTAAGAAATAGACACTGGATGGACTGTAGGACAAATCTCCAAAACTATTTTTTAAGTGTCATATAATGTTCATTGTCAATATTATATCTTATTTAAATCTTTTTATGTGTTTCAAATGATTTCTTGTTGCTATGTCTGCACTGCAAGCATAGCCTACAGAGAGCAAAATTTTGCATGTTCAGCACACATGCTGCTGAGTGCAATGGCAAGGCAAGGCAAGGCACTTTTTATTTATAGAGCAGATTTTTTAAACAGCCAGATGCTGACCAAAGAGTGCTGTACAATCAATTCAGACAAATATAAAATACATAAATACATCAGCAGACACAACACATCGTAACCCATCATAAAAAACCCATCATAAAATTACATTTAACCAAAAGCCCAAGAGAGAAAAAATAAGTCTTTAGTGAAGATTTAAAACTCTCATCAGTGGAAGCACCAACCTTAGTGGTTCCGGCACCATCACCAAACAAGACGGTGTTCCGGCAAATCATGTCAGGGCAAACGGACGCGGAGCAGCAACAGACAAAAAGGCACGATCACCTTTTTAATTTCAGTCTAGATCGTGGCACAGTGAGCATCAACTTTGTTTGAGGACCTTAAAGGGATAGTTCACCCAAAAAAAAATGAAAATTATGTCATTAATGACTCACCCCTCATATGTCGTTCCAAACCCGTGAGACCTCCGTTCATCTTCGGAACAACAGTGTTTAAGATATTTTAGATTTTAGTCCGAGAGCTTTCTGTCCCCTCCATTGGAGAACATGTATGTACGGTATACTAATGTCCACGTCCAGAAAGGTAATAAAAACCATCTTCAAAGTAGTCCATGTTGACATCAGAGGGTCCGTTAGAGATTTTTTTGAAGCATCTCGCGAAAATCACCTGTACAATACATTTTTGGTCCCAAAATATCAAAAAACTACGACTTTATTCAGCATTGACTTCTCTCCCGGGTCTGTTATGAGCGCGTTTCACACCAACACTGCAGTTTAGTGATATCCAGTTCTGCGAATAGACGACCGATCGCACGATTGTAACCGGATCTTCTTGAACCAGTTCACACCAAATCGAACTGAATCGTTTGAAACGGTTCGCGTCAACAATAAGCATTAATCCACAAATGACTTAAGCTGTTAACTTTTTTAACATGGCTGACTATCCCTCTGAGTCAAAATAATCCAATATCCCGGAGTAATTCATTTACTCAAACAGTACACTGACTGAACCGAGCCAGATAACGAACGAAACATTGACTCGTTCTCCAAAAACTGGTGATCCAAAAACTACAATTTCGTGGTTTTAGAGTCATTCAGTGTTAAAAAAATTAGCTGCCAGCCCAGCCTCTTACCTCCTCGAGAAAGTTCAACAAAGACTTTATGTCATAATTATCCCCATTTTTTAAAGGGAGATACACCTGTGTATCATCCGCATAAAAGTGATATGGAATATTGTGCTTTTGAAAAAAATCAATCCTAAACGGAGCAAATACAGCGAAAACAACAGCGGGCCCAAAATAGACCCCTGAGGTACGCCACAAGGTTAATGGTACAGAAGAGGAAGAAAAATTCCCAATCTCCACAGAAAATGTTGTCTATCAGAAAGAAACCAATTCAATGCGGGTACCTTGAATTCCTATGCAATTCCTCATCCGCTCAAGCAAGATAGCATGATAAATTGTATCAAATGCAGCACTGATGTTCAGAAGGAACAAAACTGCACAGTTACCCGAATCCACAGCCAGCAAAAGATCATTCAACACCTTCAAACAAAGCTGACTCTGTACTGTAATGTTGTCTGAAACCAGACTGAAAATTTGTCTAACAAATTATTCTCACTTAAAAATACCATCAATTGATGGAAAACAGCCTTTTCCATGACTTTTGATAAAAATAGTAATTTTGAAATTGGACTATTAGTTATCTAAAATATTAAGGATCTGAACTGGCCTTTTTGCGGAGTGGATTCACTACCTGTGTGTTTTCAGAATTGATGGAACAGTACCTTGGGATAGGCTGCTATTTATAATGGTTAAAACAAAAAGGTTGAAGTACACATAACACTTCCCTAAAAAGACGTGGAGGCACACCACATCCAAGAGCAAGAAGAAGAATAGCTTCACTTTTTTATTGGAAAAGCTCAACAAGAAAAGTAGAAGACAATAGGGCTCAAACTCAGTTAAGCAGGTCGAACATGGGTCATTAAAACAGGTGCGTTCATATCAAACTTGGGGATACAAAGAACAAAATAGTATTAATTTTAATCCCACAAAAAAAAAAAAAAAAAAAAAAGATTCACAAAATTGTAGGTGTAGCATCAGGAAAAATGAGAGTGAATTTGGATTAGAAGTACATTTTGTATTGTGTCACGGTTTTTACTGAGGGGAGAGGACCCAAATGCGCAGATTTGAAACAAGGAACGTTTAGTGACAAAATTTAGACAAGCACGATAGGAAGGGAGATGGCTTCAACAGTCCAGACAGTTGAGGGGGGGGGGGGGGGGGGGGGGGGGGGGGGGGGTTGCGCGGGCCTGGGTTAACAAGACTGAGTGCAGGACTGTAGAGGAGGCTGTGTAGAGAGCAGCACAGCCACAGCACCAGGAAATCAAGGGCACTTGGCTATCTGGAGGTGAAGCCGCACATGTCACTACCACTACCACCACCACTACCATTACTACCAAAACAAGAGCAAAAAAACCTCAGTCAGGAATGCTAAGACCTAGAAACAAGGATAAAAAGGAAGAGCTACACCAAATATGTGCCAAATAAGCCGACTCTTACCAAAAAGTAAATTAAAAGGGTTAAAGAAACAAAAAACAAAAAGGTAAAAAAAACTTCTAACAAATACAAATACCTGGAAAGACTAATCCAAGAGAAACTTTCAAACTCAACAACAACAACACAAGTCAAACTCAAGAGAAAAACATAAAAAAATGGAGATCCAAACACAAAAAGAAAAAAACTGAAACTAGAGCTAAACCGTGACAAAGATAAACTTAAAAAACTATTAAAATACCCAGACTTTAATACAGACAAAGAAAGCAAGATGAAAATCTTGATTAGTAAAGGATCAGCTAGCAAAGGCTAAGCAAAAACATTAACTCACACAGCAAAAAACAAACCAGCAAGCAACACATGAGGGAAATGAGCCCAATAATAGGAAGAGGAAAGCACACCCAACACAAGGTCATTGAGAAACAATCAACTAATGAGCGCCCAAACACAGGACTCTAAACGAGCCAAGGGGGCGTGGGTAAATGTGGGAAAACAAGGGGGCCAGGGGCAGGACGAAAGGAGCACATGGCCAACAGTAAAACAAAGACAAAGCCATGTGGTCATACACAGCCTAGGACAAACAGAGAAACACATAAACAAAGGAACAAAAATAGGACACAGCTGCCAGGATCAAGAAACCCTGACAGTATTTGTACTAAACAGAGGTCTTTGGACTGCCCGGAGCATTGCCTTGCTATCAGGTTAGAAAAATATTTTTTTTTTCCTCGAGCAGCCTTAACAGAAGTGCTGGTACATCACCATGCAATGTTCATGTCAATTTCATAGGATACTTGGAGCTTATCTTTCTTCCACTTTCTTTCCAGCTTTCCTCCATTCCGTGTCTGGATAGGAACAAGTATCCTTGTTAAAGCCGCAATTGGTCGCCGGACCTTAAAACTTTTAGTTAGGTTCTTAGTTTTAAACAGGCAAAAACTACGTCCAAAAACATTACCACACAGAGTGTTAAAATAATCAAGTTGATCATCAATAGTGACATCTTACTGAAAATGGAAGACACAGTGAGGCAGGCAAGCTATCCTAAAAAACTAATAAAAATGCAATTCTTCGAAATGTTTTAGATTGTAGGCAGAATTAACAGGACCGGATGATGTGACATCATCACACGACCTTAACATTAACCTGTAAAGTCTTGAGTACATTTTTAAACAGAGTGCGACTTGTAACCAGAAGGATCCACAGGTTCAAGTCTCGACGGTGAATGAAAAGTGCTCTCTTCCACCCTCAATATCATGGCTAAAGTGGCCCTTGAGCAAGGCAACTGAAACCCCCAGTTGCTCCCCGGCACTGTATATATCTGCCCGCTACTCGGGTGTGTGTTCACGGTGTGTGTGTTCACTGCTGTGGTGTGTGCACTTGAATGGGTTAAATGCAGAGCACCAATTCCGAGTATGGGTAACCATACTTGGCAAATATCACAAATTTTCACTTTCACTTCACTTAAATCCAATCCATGTCACATGTTTTGAAATACGACTGCAGTGTGAACAGTCATGTTGTATTTTATGGTACTTTATGTCAATCTAGATCAACATTCTCATAATTCCGTGCTGACGGGAGACACTTCAAAGATTTAACATACCCAAAGTCATCAAGACAGTTGCGAAAGATAGTCAGTGTAATCAAAGTGATGTGTCAGAACTCATAAGAACTACAGTGACAACTCTATATACAAACAAAACATGAGGGCTCATATCATAAAAGCTTCAAAACTCTGCTGTTTTTGTCACATCCTTGTCTCTATTTTGAAATTGCCTGTGCATAATTTCGCTGGCTTCTGTGGCAGATCACACTATAAATAAACGCATAATCGCTTACTTTATGTCCTCCGTGTTTACTTCCGTATGACAAGGTGCTGCGCAAGTGTTATCAAATCCACAGTTTCCCTGCGGATTTAGGCTGCTTTTCCAGTTTTGCTGTGGCTTGTTTTTCAACTAACGTGATGTTTACCTCCCTGAACGTGTTTGGGCTAGCTTTGGACTAATTTTGAGAAAGCAATTGGGCAGATTTTGTTGTGAAAGCCTGGAAATCCTGTTGGTATTGTTCTTTATTGACGCGTCTGTGGGTCAGTTCAGAACCATGATCTGTTCATTTTGGAAATCTGATATGGGCAGGGTTGTAAAAAAGTACTCTAAAATTTAACTCAAATTGAAAGTACAGATACAGAAAATTTTACTCATTTAAAAGTACATTTATCTGGCCAAAAACAAACTTGAGTAAAAGTAAAAAAGTACAACTTTAATTATTTAAAATATTTAAATACAGACTATTGCATTAAACAGACTTTTAACAGATTTGTAACATTTCATAAAAAATAAAATAAAAAAATGCATTCCCACAATAATATTAATTGTATTCAAATTCTCATCACTGATTTATTTGCAATATTGAGCATTTAGCTAATATATTACACAGTTAATGGCTCTATCAAAACAGAAAGAATAATAAACTTTTGGGTAACGCAACTTTGCTACCTAAGTATGCTTCCTCAGATTTGATAGTAAACTTTTTGAAGCCAGACATTTACCTGATGAAAGTCACAACTGAAGTAGAAATGTGTGTGCTTAAAGGGTTAGTTCACCCAAATATTAAAATTATGTCCTTAATGACTCACCCTCATGTCGTTCCAAACTTGTAAGACCTCTGTTCATCTTTGGAACACAGTATAAGATATTTTAGATTTAGTCAGAGAGCTTTCTGACCCTCCATTGAAAATGTATGTACGGTATACTGTCAACGTCCAGAAAGGTAATAAAAACATCTTCAAAGTAGTTCATGTGACATCAGTGGGTCAGTTAGAATTTGTTGAAGCATCGAAAATACATTTTTGTCCATTTTGGGTGAACTAACCCTTTAATGCTTAAAAACAATGATCATTGGTTCTCACATCGAGCACGCAGATTTAAACTTCTGTTTACCATTTTGTTGTGCATAAGATAAAATAAAAATGAAATGAGGTGAAGTGAAGTGACATACAGCAATTGGTGCTCTGCACTTTTTAAGATAAAGTGCACACACACAGCAGTGAACACACACACACAATGTGAACACACACCCGGAGCAGTGTGTACTTTGTACTTTTTACTTTTTAAGATGAAATAAAATTGTAAGGAGTAAAAAGTACTGTTTTTCTCCAGAAATGTAATCAAGTAAAAGTACAAGTAACCAGTTTAAACTGTACTTGAATAAAGTACAAATCCAACAAAATAATACTTAAGTAAAATAATCAAGTAAAATCACTCAAGTATTTTACAGCTCTTGATATTGCCCACATTTATAACAACAATGTGAATAGCTACACAAAAAAATGGATCTGAGAAAAAATCGGAATTGAGCACTAGCTTGCAGTGTAAACGTAACCTATACTGAACTGACCTGCAGCTTTACACTAGTGTACTTTACTCACATGTAGATGTTCTGCAGTTTAAATGCACTTTAACTGTCTTACGTTCATTGTGAACAACAGCAGTTCAATATAGTGAAACGAGGTAAACATAGTGAAATCGAAAGTACAGGTAGAAATAATTCATTAATATGTTCCAACTGCTTCTGGTATTTATATTAACTTTATTTGTGGAGTAAGATAAGTGATTTTGTGTTATAGTTAACTGGGGATTTTCAGCACATGCATGAAAGCACAGATTATGTGTGAATTCATTAAATATATTTATTAGATATTCAGTCCTACTTTTCAAACTTTACACTTAATGGATCTATATTTAAAAGCAAACAAACTTTATACATTTATATTTGCAATGGGAGTTTTCAATATTGAGAGTTCTTTATATTTCTATAATTCTGTTGTTCAACATATACAGTGAACTGAAGTAAACATTTATTGAAGTAGAAATGCTGCTCGTTGTATTAAATGAGTATGTTATAGAGCTCATCGTATAGAACTGTCTGCAGACGCATCAAGATGTTGAGTGATAGTTTCTGTCTCAGAGTAAAGAGTGCATGATGAGAAAAACTGAAATCACAGACTCACTAACAAACATTAAAATGAGAGAAACAGTGATTTCACACGGTGTGACAACAATATCAGAATGAGCAGCTCTCCATGATTCACTGACAAAGACACACTTGATCATCTGTTTGATCACGACATCAAGAGCTTTAAATAAAACTATCAAAATGACTTCAGCACAGCATTAAATTCTCAGAAGCTCAAAGTGACCAATGACACATCTTAAGATGACACTCATACATGAAAATAACTAAAGAAAGATCAATTTCATCACCTCAAACAATATTTCTATTTTCTCCTCTGAATTGTAACCTGCTTCCTGTTTTCTTTCAGGAAGAGACATGAGAACCAGAAGAATGACAGTCAGAAATCAACACACACACACAGATCTGGTTCCTTATTTAGAAAGATTAATTCTCAGGGAACTCTATTGCTGTAGTTGCACAGATTCTTCACACACACACACACACACACACACACACACCTACCTACCTATACAGGTAAGACTGCATTGTAAGGACAGTTTCTTCAAACCAGAAAAAAATGTGTTTTATAGGGACTGTGCTTTCCTTTTATAGTAGAGCTTTCAAATAAAAATGTAAATGCTTTAAAAAATCAGGGCATCAAAACTCTAAATTATTTTTTATATATATCATTTATAAAACAAGATATACAACATCCTGATTTTTTGTTGATTTACAAGGACATATGTCCTAGGAGACAGAAACCTGAATTATGAGGACAAAACGGTTTGCGAGGACAGTGTGATGTCACAATACTCATTAGAATATAACCAATACACACAAACATGACAACACCCTGCACTACAAAGACAGTAGGGTTACAAGACACAGGGACAATATCCCTGTGGATCACAGCCAAGTTGCACAGCCGTGGCTAATAATGCATGTGTCGCATTTGAACGAGTTGATTAAGGACTTGATTTGTCCAAACTGTATGTCAAATGATCTACAAATAAATATAGATCCCCAAAATCAAGGCTTTTGTAGCAGTCTATTGCTGGAGTGCAAAAAATGTAAATCACTAGAAAATGGCTACAGAAAAAGTGTGTTCTCATCCTCACGTCTACAGGAGTCAACAAGGAGTGATGTAGCCTTTGATATAAACATAAGAATGGTTCTGTTAGCACACGAGTTAGGGACTGGGATATGCTGCTCTGAGAAGATAGATACAAGATACTGGGTATATATACCCTACGCTACATGTGAAGACCTTTCAGAGACAGGATAGAAGAGTGACAGGTAAAGTTAGATAGTTAGACATTTTCGAGCATTGTAACAGGTTGTTCAGACAGTTTAGGTAGCCTACTATATTCCCACTGTACAATGAATGAATAACGGGTGAATCATCCTGATTTATATTTACATTTACAAAGATGTATTACTATATTTTAGTGCTTGTATACATTAATTTTGATTGATCAAATAACATTTTGATATATGCTTTTACTTTTAGTGGCAGAGATAGAGTGAGGCTTGAAGTCACTAGGAAGGGCCAGAAATCAGGTCAGACAGGCTTATGCAGACATTGACCCAGATGTGGCAGAAATTTCTGAGGGAGGATGCAGAGCTGTCATTAACATAAGTGTCTTTTGATGGCACTTGCAGAAAAGGGGCTTTACTTCACACTATGGCATTGGTTTTGACATAGACCTTATTACAGGGCTTTTGATAGACTTTGAAGTTTAATAATTTTATTGTCATGCATGTGCTCTAAAGGAAAATGCTAGGAAAGGAAAAAAACAAACATAGGAAGAGTACAACACATGGAAAGAAAAGCACGACTGTACAAAAAACTTCTCTAGCTCCAGTAAAGCCATGGAGCAGGAATCAGCTAAGGACATGGTGGGGGGAGATCCATAAGCCAGCATCAGCTGCGTACACTCAGATGCTTTCTGATGGAGACAGTACTGCATTTAGGCAGGTTGTTGCACTGAATACTTATCCAGGACATGAAATAACAAAACTGGAATGCATCAACCATGTGCACAAACATGGGTACAGCTCTAAGAAAACTTAGTGCACAGAGTAAATTGGGTGGAAGAGGAGCAGGCAAGCTCACCGCTGCAAAATGTAAAAGCTTGCAAAATTATTATAGGTACAGGAAAGCAGAGGAACATGGTGTGACACCAGAGAGTTACAATGAGCATGCAGGCTGCTCTCTGACAAAAGAGGTTGGCAAAAAGCTTATTCCATTATATCATAGGATGTCCAGCGATAGCCTACTGAAGAGAATGCAACCTGGGGGCACCCAAAATGCTAATGAGTGCTTAAATTCTGTCATTTGGTCAAGGTGTACAAAAACAGTATTTGTTGGCAAAAAGAGAGTGGAGGCAGCAGCCAGTTTGGTTATTTCAACATTCAATAAAGGTGCTTCTGCCATGTTATCTGTTATGGACAGATTGTGGCTTGAGACCACAGAGGTCACAGTTAGTGCAATCAAAAGTGCAGACAAGCTTTGGATAGTAAAAGCAGATTCTTTGACCTCTGCTTGTGCAAAATATAAAAGAAGGAGCTGTGACAGACAAAAAGGTCAAAAGACACAAGCAAGAGCTTAAAGAAGGGCAAACATATGTGGCAGGCATGGCAGACTAAGTTGGGGCCTCTCCTCTCTCCACTTCTTACTCCTATCCTCTTTCTGCTGCACTTCTCCTCGATTTGTCTTCCTTTTATTATGTCTCTATCTATAATAAAAATCACACAAAGAAGTCACACACAGTCTATATATGTATTAATTTGTGTAGTATAGCTTTGGGGAAAATTATTAATGAGTTACTGTTACAAAAAAGTGTAATTTTTAATCTGTAAGTATGAAAAATTATGAAATTCAATAATCTTTAGCTGCCGCTTATGCGCATATTTAATTAGATATAAGCTCATTTGCATAACTAAACATGTTTTGTCAGGAAACTTGCATTGCAAAAATTTCTTATAATGTATTTAATTTTATTGGTAAAGTTTCTAGTTCATATATGTTTAAAGAAAAAAAAATCCCTATTCACCTGCAGTGTTTCGCCTAAACTATTATTAAGTAGCTAATTGATTAATTCTTTGATATCAGTCAATGAAATCTACAGTTCATGTCCAAGTTTCTGTAGCTCCAAAGTTAGCTTAGTTTTCTCTAATTCCAGTTTTTTCTATTTCTAATTTTAGTTTTTGCATCCGCCAGTGTTATACTTCATAGTGTTTTTCTTTTCCAGGATATGGTTCAAGGTTATCTTGCTTGCAGTGCCTTTCTGTAACTCCGTGTCTGAGCCACTTCCCACAGGTGCCACTTGGGTGCTGTCCAAATCATTCTCCATTAATAATAATAAGAATACTAATAATAATAACAACAACACATCCAGCAATCTAAATGCGTGACAGGAAACAATCTCTTTGTTTGTGTAAACAATTTATTTGCAAAATGTTGTTGCCAATAGCTCTGTAGTTTCCGTAATGTTTTAGAGGCTAAAAAAATTTGATGTTTTGTTTTTAGACTTTCAGGCGGCCCGGGCGGGATTTTGGGGGAGGAAAATGCGTTTTGACAATCCGGATTTCCAAAAGATTGTGGTTTTTTTTTGAAAGGGCTTAAAGAATTGAGATATACGGTAAATGAAAAAAATCTTAGGCCTTCATGAACGAAATTATGTGGGGTCGTAGAGTTCACAGTCTAATTGAGTATTCTGACGTCAATAAGGCAGCCATCTCAAATTTTCATAATATTCAGGGAAACAGTAGGATACTGAATCAGATGTTGCACTTATTTTGCATGTTTTTTTTTTTTTGTGTGCAGTGTGTGTGTGGTTCGTGTGTGTTTATCCTCATTCCAAATGATAAGAAAAGAGGAAGCCAACAATAAAACAGGAGAAAGTGCAAAATTGTTACTATATTACTATACTATATAGTAGTAAAATGCATGTGAACAGTACTTTTTGATCAGTTCATCAGTAATATTCAGGAATTAATAGATATTGAATGGATGTTTGAACTTATTTAGCATTTTTTTTTTTTTTTTTTATTCTCATTCCAAATGATCAGGAAAAAAAGGAAAAAAAAAAAAAACAGGGGAGAAAGTAGTAAATTGTTACTATATGACTGTGCCATAGCCAAAATGCATGTGCCTATTTTTAGATCAGTTGACCATCTAATCCGTCCATTCAGGTATTCTACAGTAGGTGGACAACCAGAATGGGTAATACTCGACGCAGAGGGCCGTGGCGTTAAACTAGCAAGTCAGTCGTGTGTAAAAAATCATTCGGTGAAAACTGCCGCCAGGTGGCGCAAAGAGAGACGGATTGCCAACTGAATGTAATTGTAAAATGTTGGTTTGTAAAAAGGAGATGAAAGGACAAAGTAAAAACAACAACAACATTATAATATAACATTGTAAAATCCCTTAAAAACCATTAGAAAATTACAGACAGAGTTAATTTCAAAACATGTGGATAGTCTTAGGCTACAGTCTACGCATCAAAAATTAAAAGAAAGACCTTTACACAAAGGCTCTTACTGCATGCTATTGTTATTAAACAGTCATTACATAATAGACCTATAGCCTACTTAAATACATGGATTAAAAGCTAAATGTTTTCATTTCGGTTCATAGAAAAATGGTGATTAATCGGTTAAAATTTGTTACTGTGGGTAAAAAAAAATTACAATGTATACTTAGGAACAGAGTCTGGGCCTAATCTAGGCTATGTTGGTAACTATTTACAAGTTTCGCGTGTATGGTTTTATCCATTTTTTTTTCCGCTTTTTTTTTTTTCCTTGCTCAGCTGTGGATGATTTGAAAATGTTTGAAATAAAGGTTGCTGTCCCATTTTATACAGGAATTGTTCATTTTAAAAAAAATCAAATTATATTGTTAGTTTTATGCTAACATGCAATCAAGGTCTTTGGATATATAAGAAACAAGTTCATTTAGGCTATTTAACATGCACTGTGACATTTTACCGTACAAGTTTCAACTTATACACTCTTGAGATATATAAAGTCTGTTTTAATAGTATTGAAATTCAAGTTGAATCTAGTATAAAAAGGTTTATTTGCTTTTAAATTAGGTCTATGAATTATTAATATGTTATCATGACTTGCCACTGTCAGGAGAAATGGAAACTTCAGAAATGGAAAATAAGGGGCTAATTGAGATTCTTTTTTTTATTATTTATTTATAATAATAAAGAAATCTTGGGAGGGCAATCCATCCCCAGACGATCCAGCTGATCTGGGAGTTGATTCAGGGAAGCCCAGGTAGACCTGTTTAGATTCCCACAGAGGTCCTCCCACTGCCAGCTGTACTATTTCCCTGTCCCAGAGGCCCCCTGGAGTATGCGGATGCCACTAAGCACACAGCTGGCCTCACGGGCTCACACGCAAGTAGCGTTTCCCCAAGTGGTCTGCTAGCACAGACACTGTGCAAGGTCAGGCGGGACGAGGAACAGGTCCTGGTTGGTTGCGCCTTAACTGGGCCACACGAGACCTGGTGTTAGGAACTCCGCATGATCCTCGTGGCCAGCCCCTCCCTGGCACATCCCCCTGGGAGGGCACTCCTCTCTCAGGGCGGGGCACCCTATGGCACCCGGTCCACCGCTTTTGGAACACCTCCACGGTGTGGCTTTGGAGGGACGCGGCGACATAGTGATCTGCCACGGCGGTGGAAGACTATCGCTTCAGCTAGCCCCTTTACGGGGCTAAAGGCTTATGCTTTGGAAGGGATCGTATGTTCACGAATGGTGTTCTTCTCATGAGAAGACCAGGAGATGCTCGGGTCCGAGTCTTGCTTTCTTTGTCCTGCAAGGAAGGTGGAGCTAGGCTGAACACTCTACACCTTGAAAGTGTATGTTGGGCTGCCATGCAACCATCAATGATGCAGGGACGGCCGGGCGATTATGGGGAGGCATGAGTGACGTGGAGGTCTCCTGAGGGGTGCCAAGGGTTTAAATCCAACTAGTACACCCTGATACCCTCATGGGAATCTCTATTGTTCTGGCTGGACTTCAGAGGGGTCCCTTTGAGCCACTTGACTCAGTCGAGCTGAAGAAGTTCCTGTCTAGACCAGTCGAGCTCCCTGGTTGCACTCACTTCCATCAAGAGGGTCGGGGACCTCCAAGCATTTTCGGTAAGTGAAGAGTGCCTTGTGTTCAGGCCAGCCTACTCTCACATTGTGAGACCAGCCCGGAGGTAGTGCACGGCCAGGATAGGTGCCCAAGGTTTCCCCACCCTTCTTTCCGGGGGACCAGAGTGGTGAAGGGGCCTGCAAGCACACCTGCCCCTGGTGAGAGGCATATCCAGCCTTGACGTTGCGTGGTCCTGTAAGCATGCGCCTCTCTGCATATACGTGGACCGCACCCCAGAGCTTCAGAAGCTCTGAGCAGCTCCTGGTCTGCTTTGAGGTCAGCAGAAAGGGAAGCTGTCACTGGTATTAGTGGAATGCCATAACGCCTTGGCTGTACCTACCATGTGCCGCTCCTGGGGGGTGAGGGCTCACTCCACACGGAGTGTGGCCTCCTCCGTCCTACGCGCTGGCGCACGGCGCCCTCTCTTGGCAGACCTCTGTCGAGCTGGGGTCTGGGCTACACCTAACAATCTTTGACGAGGTTTACAACCTTTGTGTAGAGCCCGTTGAAGCAATCTTTCTTTGAAGGTTGAAAATCCCTTCCAAAAACTTTTTGTGGACGGAACAGCAGCATGGCCTTCTCCATCAGCGATCTTTTGTAATCACTCGCCTTTTGGGCACCCTCGGTACCAAGGTCAGTGAATTTGCACTGGGCTTTTGTGGGAAGGGTTTACGACCCTTAAAG
This sequence comes from Cyprinus carpio, assembly GCF_018340385.1. Taxonomy (NCBI): domain Eukaryota; kingdom Metazoa; phylum Chordata; class Actinopteri; order Cypriniformes; family Cyprinidae; genus Cyprinus; species Cyprinus carpio. Next base: position 20,213,695 of record NC_056575.1, read on the forward strand.
GGATAGTTCACTTTGAAAAAAAAATTTTGGTATGTTTTAGATTACCTCAAGGGCATCCAAGATGTAGGTGTGGTCTTTGTTTCCGCATGTAAGTTTCAATTTTGATATTTTTAGGTCAAACCGTTCTTGTCTGTCAGTCATTTAATGCAGGTCTATGGTCACCACCACTCATCCCTCAAGAACATGCACAGAGCAGAGAACGTCCAAATTAAACCAGTTCCCCATTGTAATGTACATCACTGATGGCCTAAGACACGGAAACGAGCACGTTTGTGTGAGAAAACGAACCGTATTTAATAATAGTTTTTTTTAACTCTTGTACACAACCACGTCCAAGTGGATCTGAGGGCACAGGGCCGACTTCCTTGGTGTGTGACATGTGCACACGTTCTGGCTTAGCCTGCGCAAGCGTCGGAAGTGAATCTCAATCTCTCGCAGCACATGTGTACATCACACTCATTGTTTATTGCAGAGATTTCGGAAGTGTTACCTTTCAAAGTCAACACTAGTAGAGCTACACGAACAATTAATCACACTGTGTATTAGTTTATTATTTACTTATTAGTAGTAGTAGTAGTAGTAGGTAGTATAACATGCAATTGACTGCACCCTTATGAGTAGTACAACATAGTTTCACATTGGTTTGACTAGATATCTCTCTCATGTAAACACCATTCTACCAAATATATGGTGCCCCCTAATATCTATAAAAAGTAGTATCAGTATAATAGAAATGCAAGAACCCTCCCCAAAAATTGGTTTTACTAAACTTACATCAAAACTACATTTTATTGCTCATTGTGGCATGTAAATGCCAGCTTATACAAATAGAAAGGACACATACAACAGCGTTGTTCACATACCACCGCTGGATGGGAAACACCATACGGCACAGCTTGATAATGTCAGTACTATGCGATCCACAAGGCTCCTGTTTTGTAAAAAAATCATCAGGGAAAAAGATCGCTGCAAGACGCCTCCACAACTTTAGTAAGTTTTATGGGTGCGCTTGAATATCCAGCCCCGAAGAGCAATCAACCATACCTTCCCCCCCCCCACCAGAGAGAAGGATCAGAAAATGGGAACTGCGTGAAAACACCCTCACCACTCCCGGATGAGTTCGAGCGAGGCATAATGTAATTGTTTTCTTTTATTATTCATATTATATATATCATATAGTAACTATATAATAATACTGCACACCCTATTAAGGGATAGTTAGGACACCCAAATATTCAAATTGGTCATTAAGGACTCACCCTCATGTCGTTCCAAACCCGTCTGAGACCTCCGTTCATCTTCGGAACACAGTATAAATAGATTTTAGCACATTTTAGTCAGAGAGCTTTCTGTCCCTTGCCATTGAAAATGTATGTACGGTATACTGTCCACGTCCAGAAAGGTAAATAAAAACATCTTCAAAGTAGTCATGTGCCATCAGAGGGTCCGTTAATATTTTTTGAAGCATCGAAATACATTTTTGGGGGTCCAAAAAAAAAATATAAAAAAAATACGACTTTAATTCACCATTGACTTCTCCTCCGGGATCTGTTATGAGGCGCGTTCACAAAGCACATCCGGTTCGCGAACGAATCACTCGATGTAACCGGATCTTCTTGAACCAGTTACGACCAACATCGAACAGAATCGTTGAACGGTTCGCGTCAACAATAAGCATTAGGGACCACAAATGACTGACCGCTGTTAGCCTTTAACTTTTTTAACATGGCTTCACTCCCTATGAGTTCAAATAAATCAATATCCCGGAGTAATTCATTTTACGTCAAACAGTACACCTGACTGAAGCTGGATGACTCGAGCCCAGATAACGAACGAAAACAATTGACTGTGACCGGTCAGACTCTGCTTCACGCATGCGCATATCATCAGCTCCTCGGTTCTCGAATGCTTTGGACGCGTGTCCGACAGAAACGGTGACTTGACTCTAGAACGAATTCAATGTTTCGTTCGTATCTTGCTCGGTTCAGTCAGTTGTAATGTGTGAGGTAACTGAATTACTCCGGGATTTTGATTTATTTGAACTCAGAGGGAGTGTCATCCATGTACCCCAGTTAACAGCTTAAGTCATTTGTGGATTTAATGCTGTAATTGTTGAGCGCAACCTGTTTAAATCCAACAACGATTGCAGCCACTTCGATTTGGTGAACTTGATGGTGAATTCTAAGAAGGATCCGGTTACATCTTCGTGATTCGTTCGTCGAACCGTTATTTGCTGTGCACGCTATCATAACCGACCCCGTGATCGGAGTCAATGCTGAATAAGGTAGGTTTTTGATATTTTTGGACCAAAATGTATTTTCGATGCTTCAAAATTCGTAACTGGACCCTCTGATGCACATGGACTACTTTGAAGATGTTTTTATAATTACCTTTCTGGACGTAGGACAGTATACCGTACATACATTCTCAATGTGAGGTGACAGAAAGCTCCTCCGTACTAAATCTATCCATCTCTTATACGGTGTTCCGAAGATGAACGGATGTCTCAACGTGTTTGGAAACGACTGAGGTGATGTCAATTATGACTACTTTTGATTTTTGGGTCCTCTATCGGGTAAAAATGTGTCAATTTCAAATATGGTGTATACTGTGTAGCTTAGAGAAAATATAATCACAGGCTCATAGCTTGATATTTGGTCCTGCTTGAATTCGTTTCTAGAATGCACATAAACTCATAGAATTAACTAAAGGTTCATCTTAATATATATTTTAACTAATCAGTGTTTGTTACTTAATTTACCCCGACGCAGCTGTCCAATTGGAACACATCGGTGAGAGCAAAACTACGGCTACTTGCAAAAATGTGCTTTGAGTGCTTGTTTGATACACTTGGGGTTAACACCACTCACAGACAAAGAGGTACTAATGCACTTTACAAATTCAGACCACGTGATTGATAAGATACAAATGATTTATGAATTTGTAGTACAAGCACACCACACCCCGAGCAAAGACAAAATCTAATTGGTCAAACAAACATTTGAGGTGTCAAATTTGGCTTTCTAGCTTTAGCATTTGCTTTTAGCTTTAGCTTCTATCCATGGCGTTTAGTCCATCACCTTTAGACCGTTCCACGTGCTTCGCCCTGTCAGTGCCAGCTGCTCGCACTTAGCCGGACGAGGGAAAAGAAACACCACTAGTCGTGTCAACTTTTTACTTCTAGTCTTTTACGGATGTCTTTCTTTTCCGTTGAGATTTCGTGAGGGGAGTTTAAGTTTTGTAACACCGTGTATGGGAGTCTGACCTCGGTTCCCTTTCATCTTCAACCAGCCCACACTCGCGTCCACTTCACCAACGCCCACCACGGGCTTCCGGTCCCAGACGGCCACTTCAACGACTACTGAACGGCCCACCAATCAGCAACCTCGGGAAACCCCATTATTCAGCGACAACAAAGGCGAACCCCCTTTACACAGGGCAACGCAAGACACACTTACTTCCACCCGACTCTGACTACTAAACTGGTGTAGCTATCTAATATAAATTTAACCTCATTGAGGAACTCAGTGCGAGGGTTAATTAAGTGATTGATGGTTGTTCATGTCTATGTATTTCATGTATTGGCTGTAAACTTGGAATTGTTCACACATTTCATTCACTCAGATTAAAACTCATTCTATGTATCTTGCCCTAACTTTCTATCCTGCTGCAACTTTGTAGTTGAATGTGTGAGTGCGTGTGCTTATGGTGTTTAGATTAAGTTTATTGTCTTTATATGATTTATCTAATAATATTCATATTTCAAAAGATCAGTATCTTTGTGTTTTGTGCTAGATCAGTTAATGTCCCTTAAACTGCCGATCTTATTGACTGTGCCTAATTAATAGTGTTTTCACTATACTTTGGATATTAATATCCAGTGCAGATTTTGATGTTAAAACGGCTATCGTTCAAAATTGAATCGCTGTGCCGTCTCAATTGAAATCAGACCGTGCAACAGTGATTCTGTCACAATTCCTTTAAAAAACCTTAAATGATTGCCCTATTGGCGCTAAATTGAACCTGTTTCCCTTACATAAGTATCAATTTATGGATAAATACTACATATAAACCGTATGTGCGTGTTGCTGCGTCATATTTCATCACACAGTAAAATGCCGCCTCCCATGACCAAAACGGGTTGCCTGTGGATTTGTAATCTCAAAACAAGGACTGGTGGGAGGTTGTCCTGCTCCACTTCAAACAGCTTGCAGATTGAAAGAGAGTTTTATAATGACAGGACACGCATTTATGCAACAATCTATTAAAAAGGAAGATCACCTTGTTCCGAGCGTCTACGTCCTTTATGGCGTGATTTCTGTATCAATTGCACATGCGCATATAAAATCCTTTATTTTCGGCATCAAATCCGAAGTCGAGGTGTTTACCAACATCACTCCCATCCATCATATTATAACAGAGGAATAAACCACACACCGCGAATCAATCTAGATATAAATTCTCATCTCCGATCGAGCTCAATCGGATCGATTAAGGTGTTTTATATGACGTGGTTTTCATAGGTCCGATTGAGCCATCAAATCGATTAACAACCAAATTATTTTGTTTGCATGTAAGCAGTAGATCCATGAAGCTGAGAGCTCAACATTTTCTCTCCTGACATTTCCCTCGAACAACATTTGAAAATTGAACATGGCGGTAATGTTGGTCTACGAATTCGAAGTATAATTACATGTCTGCCAGTCTAGCCTTATGGAATCCAACTGAGATATTACACCATATTAGGAACTAAAGTCTATTTTATTACGTATGGACGTCTTGTCCTGATTTTGTGACTTTTGGCCCATAGAGTGGTAACAACAGCAACTCCACTACAGAAAAACTACTACTTGTTGAGACCAGTGGAGCTGATGCTACGGATGTATGAGGTTAATTTTTTTTCACCCCCCCTAGCAGGTGTGTAGCGTTCGTGCAGGAAACTCCGCATTCTTCGCTCCCGAAGTCACGCTTGGGATTCCCCAAAAACGTCGGCAAAATCATCTCCATCGATCTTTGTCAACTTATCCTTTCGCATTTGTAAATTTTTGTAATTTTGGACGTTGGTCCAACGCTGGTTGCTTGGGTTTTTTTCTTTGCTTTGAGATATTTTCCTTCACTGTATGCTTCCTGTACCATGTTTATAAACCGTTTCTGTACATCTTTGGCGGTTTGCGGGGAGCCAAGGGGTTTACAACATTCACTTTATATATCATTTTTGGTGGCCATGCAAGACCTTTTTGCTTATTATTGTTTTGTAGTGTAAAATTGCTACATTTGTTCTTAAAAATCAATGTTGGCAGCATTGTATTCCTCCTCAATGGCAATGTTTTCTCAGCAAAGACAAACTGCGATCGCACGCACACCCCTGTCGGAACATTTTGTTTACGTCACTTCAACATCTTACTTTTCGCCAACATGCAGTGCAAATTTAAGACCAGTCTTAACGTAACGACCAACCATGGACCTTCATTTCATGCAACAATTCTTTCCTTCCCCACTGGCATTCGTGGTACAGGGGTAAATTCTTGATGACGCATCTTACGACAATGACGCTATGTTTCAATGGCAACCACAGCCCCTGATGGTGGTTTCTAGAGATGTGCAATGAAAATAATCCCCCTTACCAATCACACCACACTTACCCCTATCCTCCCTGTCCACACGACATCAGCCCATCAGTTTACTAAAAAAGCCCCGTTTTGGGTCTTTTTTTCGCCTCGCCCCCTGATACTGATAACTCCATTCACTTCCATACAGACACTACAACATTTACTTTGCTGGTAACCCCCCTACCCGCAACAAAAACAGCTTTGGACAATAGTTGAAAACTTTGCATAAAAAGAAAGAAAACATATACTATTATTTTCTATGTGATTTTCTTAAGGGCTAATATAAAATTAGTTTGTATTTTTATCTTAATATATAATAACTAGCACTCACACTCTAACGATGTATTTTATATGTGTTTTTCCTGTAAAAATACCACAATACCTTAAGTGATAATACTATTATCCCATATTTCTTTGTAAATAGTTAATTTAATGCAGATCACCCCACATGTTTCTGTGTGAGCCCCCCCCAAATCTCCAGGGGCCCTCTATCGATTATATTTCACTGAGTCACAACAACCTATTTTCTGTCGTGAGTGCACCACAAAAAACCAACATCTCCAGGGGGCCTCATTTCACTAAACACGTGTCTCCAGCACAAGATTTGATGTGGTGCGTACAATGACGTACATAGAACCGTTTCAACCAAAAGTCTAGGGACTCTACCACTTGTACTTCATATGTAGGCCTGTGTGTAAATATCATCACCCCATCCTGAGTTCCTAGCTTATACATATGACTGTAGTGGTAGAGTGGTGCTACTACCACAACCCATGCACGTGTGTAGTCCTTTGTCCTTGGTACCTTACAACATCTTTCACTCTCCTCCTTTCATATAGCTGTTGTGTTTTTGTTATCACTGATTACAGATATATATAACTCCGTCTCTACTCAGACCTCTTTGTTTCCCACACACAGTTGCCATAACGACACTCACCAACCCTTACCTCTTGTACTTTACGGACATGTCATAGAAGCTTCCATACTCTCTTCTGACCCGTTGTCCTGACCTGCTCATACACTGAAGGTCTTTTTGCGCTAGCCTGGGACTTCGTAATGGCGGTAGAGGTATAACCTTCCGATAATAGTTTCCTTTTAATAAATGGTCATTCCGCAGAGACTTGTTTTAAAACTCCGTTTTACACACACATCACCCTAGAGGAACTTGGATTTCATCGGGATTCTTCCACCCCTCACTCTTACAGCAAACTCCAATAACAAGTAAACAGTGAGAAGTTTTCCCCCTGAATTGCTGACCTGGGTGTGTTCCAAACATAGCATTTTATAGTCATGAAAATCAAACGTCTTTCTTTCGGCATGTCCATTTTTCGGTGAACACAACGCAAACAACCCTAAAAAAGTTGCCATGGATACAGAAGTATGACCTTTCATCAGGTCGCAACATCCCCATTAGCAGAGTTCAGATAAAGTAATTGCGGGCATCTTTCCAGTTATAGCAAGCTAATCTATCTCTATTTTTACTATAAACAATTACCAAACATCTTAAAGGCGTCAGGCAGGCAAGTAGTCGTGTCTAAACTATATCGCAAACATGATTTTTAGATAAGACAAAAAATATCAAAAAACAACACTTTAAGAAAGAAGGATAGTTCTGCAACCGTTATTGCAAAAGCACTCCTTGCAAGATCGTTGCACCGTTATCAAAAAAGTATATACATAAGTGGGAGTCTTGGTGTTGAGCCAACCACTCTAAACGAATGTATATCACATTACAGGGATTTTTAGGCTTTTCAGATTTACATGGCCGACGACTTTAAATCTAAAGCTTTACTAACATTTGCTAGAGATTGCAACTCCAAACCAAAATTCACCAAATCCATCATTTCCTTCCAGCATTCTGTCATAATTTTCTTATTCAAATCTTTCCTGTTTAACAGCAAAAGTCGAATTATTCTCATACTTCTAAAAATAATTTCCTGATTGCTCTCATCCATTAAGGCTCCATCCTGTTGCTTTTTGACTTTCTGATCATCAAAAATTAATTCCTAGTTTACCTGGTTCATCTAACACAGTTTCCAATTGAGAAGATTGCTCGGGGAGGAAGGGAATTATGTGTTATTTTTTTTTAATTATTTTTTCTACAACCTAGGTCAAGCTACATATTTGCGTTAAAGTTGTGTGAAAAGCCTATAAAAGACCACTGGGAAGTAATTTGAAAGGTAGCTACAGTGTCATGGCTGATCTCGATGTGCCTGGAAGATTTGGCAAAACACAATGGCTGCGCAGAGACATGTTTACAAAGGCCCCACTGATTGTTTAGTGAGAGCCCACCACATGTAGAATAAAACTCAACTTTTAACATTGTTATATTTACCCTAAGAAAAATGGTGGTTTACTTTTCAAGGAGCATTAAAAGTGGGGTAGCCTATTTTAGTGGCTAGGCTACAGACAGGATCAATATGCATCTATTAGGCTATATTTGTAACACGTAAAAAAAAAATTATATTTATCTTTAATAAAATAGCATGCATTTTTGACACGCACTCCATACTTTGTTATCGTACCTTTCCTTTATTGAAAGAAAACTACTTGGGAAAAAGATATCTGTTTGTACACTGATTAAGAAATTGTTGCATGTTTTTTAAATATTTTTTTTTTATTTTAGTAAAGTGAGGCACTGTATAATTTCGCTCCCATTATTTAGAACTAACTAAAACAAGAAAGAATGAATTAAACCTGGTCATGATTTAACTTAATCACTGAAACTGAAAAGAATGGACAGATTAATATAATGTCCTCACATTTAAACTCAATTTCTGTCATTATAAATAACAAAGTGCACACGATGTAAAAAGAGCTTCATTAATTGACAACTTAAGTGATTTTAAAGGGAGCCGCCTTTACTTGCTTTTATACATTGTAACCCAGCAAACACAGAAGGTTGTGAGGACGTCACCAGTTCGTCGTCATTTGGTCAGCGCGACATTACTTTATGGCGACGTTCTGAGGATGTCGTAGTAAAGTTCCATTTTTTCGAATATCGGCTAATGTCCCAGAAACGTCGTGGGCACGTCCTCAAAAGACATCACTAGTTAGCCCCATGGAGAATGTTGTAGCGACATGGTCAGCTAGTCTCCAGATAACTTTGCATATTATTGCACTACATTTATTATTATTGTTAAGATACCATTTGGATAGCCTTTTATTTGAGAAATATACTAAATTCATAAAGCATTTTAAAAGATGGCATGAATTATTTTCAATATATATAGAAAATATTTGCGGAGCCCCTAAAGAGTCAAATAACAAATAGTTTGCTAAGCAAATAGTGATAATGTTTGTCAGTGACAGATTTATTGAAAGAGGGCACAGGACAAGTTAACATTTAAACTAGCAGCACTCGTCACTTTAAGAGTTAAGTGTGCGACTGCGCGTGCCCATCATTTTGTTCTGTAACGATCAACTTCCAGCGGACGGAGCGCTATAAATCTGCCTTTATTCATAGTTTTTACTGATATAATGTTAGATGTCATCAAAGAGGAGTAGTGTTTTGTATTTTTGTCGTTTTTTTATTTTTATTTAATTTAATAAATAAATGCTCTGTTTGGTTAATTAGCTCACTAGCAGTCACAGAGGCAGTCAAAGGTAACGTTAACTGTTAAAATCTAATACTTTATTAAATTATTTAAAATTTAACACGATAAACTATACAGCATTCACTTTCTAATTCTTAAAACTTTAACCGTAGTAATGTTAATTAGTTTGTTTGACTGCCTGCCGCTCGCGCTTGATGATGCTTATGCTAGCCATATTGTAAACTTGAATATAACAAGGTATCCACGGGTCTTAAAAAGTCTTAAATTTAGTTGTATCAAATTTAAGGCCTTAGAAAGTCTTAAATTGTACATGAAAGCCTTAATTATGATTTCAAGAGGAATTTTTCAGAAAATGTATATATTTCATATAGTTAATATCACATGAAGAGTGACGTTTTTTTCTCCAAAAGTCAGCATGATTACAAATGTGATATTGACTATACAACAGTTCAGTAAACAAGGAGTTAATGTTAAAATACTTAAGTTTTAGACACCTTATTTCCTGTGTTTTGCTCTATTTCTTCAACAAAAATAATTCCAAACACAGCCATAGTGCTGTTTTGCGTCTCTGAACAACACAACGTGTTTCGTTTATGAATAAATTGCCCATGTAAATGATTCAGTTCAAACGCAATGACTCAGTGACTAATTGACTAATTGATTAATTTCACATTTAAGGTACCTTTTCATTTTTTAATTAATTTCAAATGTCAGTTTTCAATGTTTTATGTTTAAAATATCAAAGCATTATTTATGTATTAAAAGTTAAAGTATTCCATGTAACTCAGAGCTGCATTAAACAGTGTGTAAATGCATCTAAATGCCACTTCAGTGTTTCCTCTGCATTGCAAAGATCAATTTGATTTAATTTGCTTGGTAAAAGCCCAAATGCAAGAATTTGACTCAAAAGATGGTACACACTTTTAGAAAAAATGGCTTAAAGGTAAAAATGGCCATAAAACTAGTTGGAAATGATTAATTTCTATTATTGCTGTGAACGTACCACACAGAAGATGAAGAATATCAAAAAATTCAGGAGCCAGCTGTTAGCACAATTAGAGATAAGATATCAGCACAATAACACACTCTTTAGCAAAATATTATTTAATTATCGATATATATTTAATATATCGATAAAATCTCAGAAAATGATCAAGATATAATTTTTTGTCAATATCGCATACCCCTAATTCATATTATTTAATTTATATATTTTATCTATAATAATTGTTAAAATTAATATAATAATTAATACTTTTGATTTTAAAGGCTGAAATGTAAAGTTTAGCATTTTATAAAACGTTTGTTTTTGTGAAAACTTGTATCTGAACTGTAAATTATGCTTTTTACAGACATTACCCAACCCCGCTCATATGGTATTAATTTTATTTGTGCAGGTCTTAAAAAGGTCTTAAATTTGAGCCTAAAAATCCGGCAGAAACCCTGTTCAAGCTTCTGATCGGATTTACTCTATTGACATGCGCACACTGCATAAATATACAGAGTTTTCTGCTAGTTTCTTGCTATCCACACATGATATTTATCTACTGTGGGTCCTAATTAGGTGATGACCAGCACATGAACTGTTGTGCTGTGCTGCTTACTTTATGAAGCAATAATAGTTCCCCTTCCTGCACCCAAAACCAGTTGTCTGTGGATGATAGTTTTAACCTGTTAGCCAGCACCCCCTATTATGGGACTCACAGTTGAAAGTGCCCTACCTAACTTAAAATTGTAACAGTTCCTTACTTCAGTGTGTTGCATAATTTTGGTGTCTTTGGAAAGAAGACTCTTTGGGCTGTACTTTTTATCAACCAGAGTTGATAATGCTCAAAAATATTAAAAGTTATAGACACTGAAGTGCCTTGAATTTTTTTTACCACACTGATTTCTTTTTTTTATTTGATATAAAAATACATAAAATCAGTCCAGGAGCAATCTAGAAAAGTAATGGGTTAAAAGTCAAATGTCTCATGAGTTTCTATTTCAAATCTGAAGAAGATACCATGAAAAATTAGATTCCTGCAACCATTTTTCTGAGACTATGTCTAGTTCCCCCACCCCCCCAAATATAAACAATATTTACTAACTGTATTGAAGGTTTCTACAAACTATTTTAGTCATTAAACATACCACTGCATATTTTTTTTCAATTATAGAACAATAGGCAGAAACTTAGACATCATATAAGTGATTTATTTAAGCACTAGAAAGATACAATAAGAATGATCTGAGTAAGAAAAAGAAATAAGAAAAATAAAAATGTTTTAACTTTGTATGCCAATTACAGAACATCCTGAGATTGCTAGAAATGCATGATTTACTATGAATTCTGGTCATATAGTCAATTGATGTGCTGATGGCCAGTTATAGAGATGGTAATAATACTAATGCGCCATAAAGTCAATAAAGCACTCTCTATTCATATAGATGGCGTTCACATTGATAGCCGTGATTACACAGTAATAGCGAGCTGATTTGCACTCAAACAGATGGTTGTCATGCAGATACAGGCACATTCAACATAAAACACACTCACACATATATAAAAAATTGTGAAAAATAAAAAAATAAAGAAAAAGGCGAAGTTCCGCTTCCATCAGATGACAGGTGCATCAGAGCACGCATCACGAGCCGTCACGAGAGAGCGCCAGAATTCAAATAAACAATCTTCCGCCTATCTTTCATTTTTTTTTTTTTTTTATATTGATTTAAATTTTCTAAGACACTTTTTGTTGGTAAAAGTCATATGCGAGTAGGCGTCAACTATCATGAATTCACACCTGAGAAGACAAAGGCCTGCATAATGAGCTGCATAATGAGCCATTCAGTCAGCTGTGTCACTGAGAGAGATGTGTTACAAGAAAGAATGTGAGGACAAAATACATGTATATAATTTTATGTTTGTAGTTTATTTAGAATATATTTAATTATCCCACAACATAATTTAATATTCACTTGTGAGTGCAGTTTATTAGGAACAATCAAAGCTGACTTTTAAACTGAATTTTTTGCATCATTACTCCAGTCACACAATCCTTCAGAAATCCTTTTAACAATCTGATTTTCTACAATCATTATTATCATTATTATTATCTTATCATTGTTATTATTATTATTAATGTTGAAAAGAGCTGAGAATATTTTTTTCAGGTTTTTT
>NC_056575.1:20226189-20231241 GCF_018340385.1 Cyprinus carpio
CCGTTCAGCGTGGGGGCGTGGTCACATTATAAGATAATGAAGGGAGACGTGAAAAACGGACATCGCGTTGTTTTCATATGGATTACTTTATCACAGAATATTTGTTTTCGGTAGCACTTTTTTTATTTAAAAGTAGACATGTCAGGCTTTCTATAGACATCTCTCTCATGTCTCTGTGTTGAGTATTCACTGAGTTACAGTTCATTTTAATGACGCGTTTGTAAATAAAGCTCAGCGCAGACAAAGGCTGCAGACAGCACTCCTTGTTTGTTATCTTTATTTTCTAAGTGCACAAAGTTTTGTTGTTATTATGTCTGTATACAAAAAAAGTAGACCCTTTACAGATTCGATTGATGTATTGCTCTTATCTGTACGATCAAAACTGAAAGTTTAATTTAAGTTCTTTTCGGGGTTATCATCAGAAAATAAACAAAAACAATATTTTTTGTTTGCCCGTCTATTTTATAACTCACATACCTTGCAGGCTCACGGTCATCTGGTGGTCCAGTGTGCTTTCGAATTCTCCTACAATGAAAACAAACCAAAAAAAGCAATCAATTTTTCGCCAACTTGTAGAAAAAATACTATTGTCTTATTACATGAAATATTCAAGGCCTACCCAGAAACTGCAGACATTCCTCTGCAGGCTGGGGGAGCATCGCCTGTTTCTCCGGAGGCTGCGGCTGGGGGAGTGCCAGCTGACTCGCCACCCCTGCTTCAAGGTCATCCATGTGTGAGACCAGCCTTACTGTAGGGTTTTTGGCCCTTAATTTTTTCAGCTGGTCCACACTGACCTCAAGCTGTAGCCCCTGTACCACAGCTTTCATCTTTTTGTCTAAAGAAACAGATACAGATTTTTTTTTAATGGATCAATCAAAAAATAAATCCATAAAAACAAGCAGGCCGGGTTGAGATAAGACGTACCGTGAGTTCCGGATGGCTCGACTGGAGGTGGCAGTCGATGCAGCTGTAATTGATCCCGCATGCAGAACACCTCAAGTCCCGCAGTGAGACCCTTCCTCTGGCCAGCCGCAGCGTGATCTGCCTGGTGCCTGAGGTGCAACACCTTTGCAGCACACATTGGGCACTGAACCTCCATCTTTAAAATAGAATAGAAATGCAAATAAACTTAGTTAGCTTTGAAATTCTACAAACATACACAACTTTCAAAATAATTAACATTTTTAAAACTTGAAAATATATTCTATTTGATACTAAACCACCTTTAAGTTAATGTACATATCAACTCATCCACATTCCTTAGCTTAAAGAAGGTCTGGCCACGGAAAGACTGTGTAGGTCCCTTGCCCACCTGTAACACATTTGACGGGACCTCCACAGGTTTCCCATGGACAATTCAGGAACCAGTCATATTTTATCGATTAAAATGGTTTTACCGAATAAGACTTACGGGACAGTGTATGGTAAGCGTGTAACAACAGGCCAATGTATATTAAAACTAATTGGCATTTACTGTTAGCTGAAATAAAGGCCTGGCCACGGAAAACTGTGTAGGCCTCATCGTACAAGTTACCTTTGTCACAGTGCATACAGTGCATGTGACTTAATTTAGATTGCAGTCCATTTACAGGTAAGTGTAGAGCAAATGACTTTAAAATGCACTGCATTTTCAGGTAAGTCGACAGCAAATGATTCTAACACGCACCGCATTTTCAGGTAAGTCGACAGCAAATGACTCTAAAATGCACTGGATTTTCAGGTTAAGTCAGCAGCAAATTGCTTTGAAATGCACTCCATTTCCAGGTAAGTGTATACCGAACCAAGGCTTATAAAAACCCTATGGAGTGTCAGCAACCTGCTCATTCCCCACCAGTCCCCCATCCAGGTACCATCTCGTTTAACTCTGCTCATCTTTTGTGACGAAAGCAACAGCAAGATGCCTGTGGAGACATGTCTGCTGTGTCTGCGGATGTACGCCCGCCTCAGCCAGCACCTAGTGCTCTATCACAAGGTGGAAAACATGGAGGAAAAGAAGCTGCTGTTGGCCATCGAGTTGGGCCGAATCAACCCCCGGATGGGCAAATGCCCAATTGCGGGGTGCGACAAGTTTTCCAACAGACTTGACCAGCACGTTTGGACGCACTCTGAGCTCTCTCTGGTGGTGCAGGACGAAGCGCTTCATCTCTGCAAGAGGAAAGAGGTCATCGCGAAGCGACTACAAAGACTACAAATGAGTAACATCGGCGGATTCATTAAATACATAGCAGAAACCCCCCACCGTCATGCCGCCTGTCAAAAACCGGGCTGGTCAGGTTTCGGCTCAAGGTGGTGAACCTGCGCAAGTCGGTGAAGAGGCGCATGGCCATCCACCAGACGTCGGTGAAGGCCCAGAAGGAGGGCCGGGTCATCTCTAAGGCCACTCTCCTTAAGTGCCGGACCCTGGTGGCGCAGGCCATCCCCGAACTATTGAGTGAGCAGTCTTAACTTCGCACTTACCTGCCATTGACTCTAGCCTTGAGGTTGCTTCTCTCCCATCCGTAGCACTCCTGGAAAACGAGCCTTCGCAGAAGGTGCAGTTGCAGTTTCCCCCAGTGATGGGGAACAGTGCGGTGAAGTCTGGGGCAAGTACGGTTGGTCTTAAATTTGTTTTAGGTTGTTTGGGGGCAAACAGGCACTCCGCGGGCTCCGAGGAAGAACTTATGGTGGAGTTTAGGTGGTTGGGGGCGAAATAGGCGTCTCGGGTGGGCTTGAGGAAGGACCACGGTGACGTTTAGGTGGTTAGGGGTAGGGAAACAAGCACCTGTGGATGATGAGGAAGACTACGGTGGAGTTTAGGTGTTTAGTGGTCACAGTAGGTGCTCTGCAGGCAAGAGGAAGGCTACAGTGGAGTTTAGTCGGTTAGGGGCACAAATAGGCGCGTCTGTGGGATTGAGGATGACTACAAAGACTCCTAACAGGGGGGGTCCGGGGAGTCCTAAGGCCTCCTCGTGGTGCGTGGGCACCCCCAGAGGTGGTCCAGATGGGGACTGTGGCCCATTACCGGCCTTACGAGGATTTTGGTAAAACGTACACGCGTCATTGAAACAAGTGGCAGTCAGGTCAGCCCAAGTAACAAGCGCTGAAAGAGGACTTTTTATAATGACTGGACACTCATTTATGACATTTTATTCACCAGGAAGGACAGCTCATTCCACACGTCATACATCATTACCACTATTTACGCCACCGCACATGCGCAGCTACTTTACAGTTTCCGCTTTCTAACCGATAAAGTCTTTACATGTCCTCTTGATTGGATTACCAACAGGAGGTAAACCACACCCCCACCAATCCGATCAAAATCTTAATCGGATCTGGCAAATTCAATCTGATTGACATGCATTTTTTAATCCGCTTGTGATTCCAGTCCTATTATGATAAAATTAGTAGGGTTCATGTAAACCCAGCTACTGATACTCTGTTTACATTTAACAAACAAGAATAACCTTGATCTTGTTGGCTGGATGTACTTTACATTTGTTCTACAATTAAGCTCCTGGCCGATTGTGTTGACCAGCTATCAGTTTTGATATATTGATAAATTCGAATTGTAGAACAGCATCATTTCCCCCGTTAAATATTGCAAGGTCAACAAATAAGCTCTAGTTGTGCATACTAATCACCACTCACCAATGTCTTTGTAACAGAGGCCAACTAGTGATTTTTTTGTAGGTACCACATCACTGCCCTGATCTCAAGAGGCTCACTATTGATTGACACCCAAAGGCTGCAGTCGTTAGCCAGTCCTTATTAGCATGATGGAAACGCCGGTTCAAATTCCCGCTCAGACTGGTTTTAAGGATGGGGACACACCAAGCCAATTTCAAAGAAATAGTAGTGACGAAAGTCAATGGTGCTGTCAATTCATGTCAGCTGCTTCTCGATCAAAAATCTGTGCTTGAACACACATCACACAACTACAGCCATTTACACAAACTAGCAGTGTGTTACTAGAAACTGAAACAAAAGGATTTATGAGACATATAAAACAATGACCAGAAGTCCCAAGTTAATTCTCAGCACCTAGAGTCTCTTATCACCTGAGATATCACACCTATATGACTGTGTCTTGTTCCCCGGCTAGAAAATACAAAAACCTCCAACCATTGAAGAGCAACAATTTTATTGAGGTGCGACAATAAAAACAGAGTGTAATCCGATAAACAAATGTAGAAGCTTGGCTGATTGACATATCAGTTTTGTAAAATATATATCACGGATCATAGCTCTAGATGCTTCTGTTGACCGAAACCTGCTTAAAACTGATGATTACATTATTTTAAATGAGTCTACAACCCCAGATTACTGAGGTTTATAAAACAGAGCCACCCATCCAAAAGGTAAAGGGAGTGTTTGCTATCATTTCTCACAATGTTTTTCAGGATTTCTCGAGGGCAGCTCAAGTTCACTCGTTTGATAGTATTGGTGCTTTACTATAACATATCCAGAGAAACAATGTTAATGATAAAAGCCCCCTGTCGATGTTTGTGCTGGCTAACTGTTCAGGCCCCAGGCACCATACAGGACTTTATTTAGAGTGCTGATTTTACAATCCTACGTAGTGCGCTGCAGATAAAGTTTTATTGTTGTGATTGTAATATCCAGTTATAATGAAAAAGATGCTAGGTCAGCCTTTATAGACATTCTGAACTCTATTGGGTTTAGATAACACGGCGCCGGACCTACTCATTGTCCGAAATCATACTCTAGATTTAATACTGTCACATGGAGTTGGATGTTGATGGTGTTGAAAAAACGGTATGCAGCAACGATGAGATCTCAAGATATTCAATTTTTGTTTGTGCAAACTTCATATATCTAAACTGTCAATTCTACTGTCTTGTTACAGTATGGGTTAGAACGCATCACTTCTACCACACAAAGACTGCGTTGTAAGTAATTCTTCCTGAGTATCCCAATTCCTTACATATCCAAAAACCCAGAAGCAACTTATGATGTAACAGAACTATGGACTCTCTCTCTTTTCTAGCTTTTGCCGGTGCCACCGCTTGCTCGCGGAAGTCGACGCCGGGGGAGGCGCGCCACGACCGG
>NC_056575.1:20231768-20231951 GCF_018340385.1 Cyprinus carpio
GTTGCTTGTAGGGAAAGTAACCTATCTTACAGAAAATCATTAAAAACTGCTAAATCTGATTACTTTTCGTCCCTTTTAGAAGAAAACATACATAACCCCAGGTATTTATTCAATACAGTGCTAAATTAACGAAAAAATAAAGCATCAACAAGTGTTGACATTTCCCAACATCACAGCAGTAAG
>NC_056575.1:20232120-20232195 GCF_018340385.1 Cyprinus carpio
TTCTGTTTGACCGAAACCTGGCTAAAACCTGATGATTACATTATTTTAAATGAGTCTACACCCCAAGATTACTGT
>NC_056575.1:20232225-20232362 GCF_018340385.1 Cyprinus carpio
TTGGCTGTTATTAAGCCTCTCATCAAAAAACCACAACTTGACCCCAAAGAACTAAATAATTATAGACCGATCTTGAATCTCCCTTTTCTGTCCAACATACTAGAAAAGGTAGTATCCTCACAATTATATTCCTTCTT
>NC_056575.1:20232714-20232793 GCF_018340385.1 Cyprinus carpio
AAGGAACCTAGGTGCGCTATTTGATAGCAACCTTTCCTTAGAAAGCCACGTTTCTAGCATTTGTAAAACTGCATTTTTG
>NC_056575.1:20232917-20278803 GCF_018340385.1 Cyprinus carpio
CATGGACCCAAAATGCAGAATGAGCAGACAAGGGCATTTTATTAACAAAATGTAGACTAGAACAGCAGGGGAATTCCAGGTGAAACAGTTCAAAACAGGGGCAGGCAGCACAATACAGTAAAGGTGAGGGATGACCACAGAGACAGTCCGAGATGACCATGGCCCGGGCCATCAGAGGAGGCAGCCAAGAGAAAGGACCAGGCAGACACACAGGAAACCCGTAGCCTTAAGTGAAAACCCCAATGTCACACCAGTCTATCCACCAGGTGAGTTCACGGGACCAGAGAGACTTGACATGTGAGAGAGGTGAGCCGTTTCCAAGCAATTAGTGGGACCACTCCAGACAGCACAGGTTGTTTCCAGATCGGCCCACATCTGGCCCGTGTGAAATCCAGATGTGGGCCGGATCTGGGCCTGAACTGCTTGCTGTCTGGGCAGGGATTCTGAGATAGGGTAAGACCGGACAAACACGAAAACAAACAAGACGAGACTCAAAAAGGCCACAATAAGACAATTGAAAACAAAATTAGAAGGCAAAATAAATAACCAAAGCTACCCAAAGATATAATCAAAGAGTAAAAACAAAAAAACCAAGATCCAAAACTGGAACTTCACTTAACCCTCTGAGTCAGATTAACGCGCATACTGTTTTGGGGCATTTTCTCCTGATAACTCAAAAGAACTTAAATTACACTTCAGTTTTGATCGCACAAGATAAGTGCAATACACTCACCAATCTGTAAAGGGTCTACTTCTTTTTTTGTATACAGACATAATAACAACAAAACTTTATGCACTTATAAAATAAAAGATAACAAACAAGGAGTGCTGTCTGCAGCCTTTGTTCATATGCCTGATCTTCAGATACAAATGCGCCATTAAAATGAACTGTAACTCAGTGAATACTCAACTAAGAGACATGAGGATAGATATCTATAGAAAGCCTGACATGTCTACTTTTAAACTAAAACAAGTGCTGCTTGAAAAACAAATATCTCTGTGATATAACCATATGAAAAAACAACGCTGATGTCCGCTTTTTCACTCTCCCTTCATTATCTTCTAATGCGACCACGCCTTCGCGCCGAAGCGCGCTTTTGAGATTCAAATGTTTCACTGAAGCGCTGCTTTTGAATACTTCCCACACAACAGAAGACAACGCAGCCTAGACTGTTCTTCAAGTTTTTATTATTTTACTGTTTGCTTCGCGATGAGAGGAATAAGACATAATTCACCCCAAAAAGATGTGATGTGGTTGAGGATTTGAGATTACCTCAGAAAAAAGAATGAAGCACTTTATTCAGCAGAGATCATAAACATGAGTAAGTCTCTTTTTTATTTATTTATATACTTGTACTAGTTTTCACATAACGGTAAACATTTAACTAGTTAGACTTTTTCCAAAGACTTTTCCAAACTATAATTCCTGACTAAATGTATAATCAAGTGAAATATTATGAAGTTTCAATAACAATATACACTACTATAGCATTCAAAAGCTTGATGTAAATAATAGAAATGTAACAATAAATGTAACTGTAACAAATGTAACAATCATTGCTGTTCTTTCAATTTATCCCCCCTAAAAACCTAAAAAAAAAATATTCTCAGCTCTTTTCAACATTTAATAACACACACACACACAATAATAATAATAATAATAATGATAATAATAACAATAAATGTTTTTTGTAGAAAATAAGATTGTTAAAAGGATTTCTGAAGGATTGTGTGACTGAGTAATGATGCAAAAAATTCAGTTTGAAAGTCAGCTTTGATTGTTCCTAATAAACTGTTTAACTGCACTCACAAGTGAATATTAAATTATGTTGTGGGATAATTAAATATATTCTAAATAAACTACAAACATAAAATTATATAGCTTTATTTTGTCCTCACATTCTTTCTTGTAACTCATCCCTCTCAGTGACACAGCTGACTGAATGGCTCATTATGCAGCTCATTATGCAGGCCTTTGTCTCCTCAGGTGTGAATTCATGATAGTTGACGCTTACTGCATATGACTTTTACCAACAAAAAGTGTCTTAGAAAATTTAAATCAATATATTGTTTTCTGTAAGTGAGTAAACAAGATGATTTTCACATCATTTAGAAAAAAAAAAATTCTAGGCTACAAGCTCCAGTTCTCAAAATTCTGGGAACCAATTTTCTGTATGTGTTTTATTGCCTTATTCAAGTGATTTAACATTTTTAGTTTTTCACTAACCACGCATAACATTTTTTTTTTCTCAAAACACAATCATGTACATACATGCTGCTCACATATTATTATAGCCTAGTTTGTGCTGATTACAGTGAGATTAGACTTTAGCCATTTAGATATTTATAAGAAACTGAAAAAAAGCACAAATGTCAGGGCATGACAAAACTCTCCAGGCCCCAAAATACCCTTCATAGGTCATAGATGTTTTTCAAAAAGAACTTGTTCTATGCTTATTAGACGCATTAAAAAAAAAAACATAGAAATTGGCCTAGTGTGACGAAAGTGGGGCGGTGCCATGAGCCGTGGAACAGGTCGAGGCTAGTGGAATAATTGGAAATGAGCCACACTCCGCGCCCACTCACCGGTCTCGGTAGTCCCACGGAGGATTCCTCGAAGGATAAAACAGAGGAGTTACAACAGTGAAGGGATGAGAGAGAACCAGTCTGGGTTTTATTTTTGTGTTTTGTCTTTGTTTGTGTGTGGCAGTCGCCCACGCAGGGAAGTCGTGGCTGTTTTGTGTTTATTTTATCATTAAAGTTTTATTTGAATGTTCACTGGAGTGCTGTCCACCAAGGGCTATCCAGTGCCGCTTGCCAGGCACCACGGAAGGGCTTGACTCCAGCTGGTTCAGGGTCGAGCGTGTCAGTGTCTGGGAACCGGAGAGCAAGAATGTAATTATTTTTTTTCCCTCTCACCTATCTCATTTCCTCGCCTCCTTCTTCTCTAGCCCTGGTTCAGTCTGTCCATACCCCCAGGCACCGCCAAGGCCACCGTGATTACCCTCCCGAGGGGAGGCAGAGCCGAAGTCTCGGGAGTACTCCCCGGCCTGCAAGGGGCGATGGGGGTATGTGGCGAGGGGGGCGGGCCAGAGAGCCATGGGAACGGGTCGAGGCCGGTGGAGTAATTGGAAATGAGCAACACCCACACCACTCACCAGTCTTGAGAAAACTCACCTTTATTTATATAGTGCTTTAAACAAAAAAGATTGTGTCAAAGCAACTGAACAATATTAATTAGGAAAACAGTGTGTCAATAATGCTAAATGACAGTTAAAGGCAGTTCATCATTGAATTCAGTGATGTCATCATCTCAGTTCAGTTTAAATAGTATCTGTGCAATAATTTGCAATCAAGCCAATGATATAGCTGTAAATGAAGTGTTCCCAACTAAGCAAGCCAGAGGCGACAGTAGGCAAGGAACCAAAACTCCATCAGTGACAGAATGGAGAAAAAACCTGAGAAACCACAGGCTCAGGCTGGGGGGCCAGTTCTCCTTCCGGCCAGATCTAAACCAGCAGTTCAATTCCCAGGCTGCAGCAAAGTCAGATTGTGCAGAAGAATCATCTATTTGCTCGTGGTCTTGTCCCGGTGGTGGAGTCTGGAGACAAGGTCTTTACAGGGGATCTGTATCTGGGGCTCTAGTTGTACCGTCTCCGGCTTTCGTCTTTCAAAGGGCTGTAGAGGTCACTTTCAGGTGTGCTTTTCGATCCACCATCTGGGCTGGATACATACTGGATCCGGGTGACTGCATTGACCCTCTGACTTGGATACAGGACTGGATCTCAGTGGCCACGGTGACCTCGAATAAGAGAGAAACAGACTAATATTGAGCGCAGATGCCATTCTTCTAACGCATGCAGCAAGTACGCCGGGTGCTATGGGCAGCGCCCCTGGTTCCCGCTTACCTAATTAATGCAGCCTAAAAATCCTTCAATGGATTTGGATATTAGAAGCGTATTAGTGTATGTGAAAGCCAGGTTAACCCTCTGGAGTCTAAGGGTATTTTTGGGGCCTGGAGAAGTTTTGGTCTTTGTCTTCGCAGTGTGAAATCACATGATATTCTGATAGTTTGACTCCACTCGCACTATGAACTTTTACAACAAAAGTGGTCTTCGAAAATTTGAATCAATATATTTTTTCTGTGAGTGCGTAAACAAATGGATTATTCACATCCATTTGAAAGAAAATTTAGTCTACAAGCTTCAGTTCCATCAACAGTCCCGGGAACCAATGTTCTGTATGTGTTTTTAATGCCTTATCAAGTGAGTTGTAACATTTTTTAGTTTTTGACCCTAACCACGTAACTTTTTTTTTCGTCAAAAAACACAATCAGGTACTACATTCTCCTCACTATTAGATAGCCCCGTTGTGCTGATTACCGTGATATTAGACTTTAGATGTTTATATAAACTGAAAACAGCACAAAGGTCTGCAGACAAAACTTCTCCAGGCCCAAATACCCTTAGACCTCCGAGGTTAAGCTAAGGCCCCGTTTGTGAAACCGGGCCTTTCGTTTTTAATCCTAATAATTGGGCATAAATGGTATGGACAAATAAGTGATGCTTATGTATATGTTTATAACGAACCAAGTGTAACAGAGCATGAAGAGTAGCATTTTCATAGGTCTAGATGTTTTTCAAAGCACTTGGTCAGTTTTATTCAGACCACGCATTAAACAAAACACATAGAAATACAGTTGTGAGAGTGGGGGCGGTGTCCATGAGCTGTGGGAACAGGTCGAGGCCATTGGAATAATGGGAAATGAGCGCCAGGCACACGGCAGGGTTTACCCAGCTGGTTCAGTTCTAAGCTTTGTCAGTGTCCTGGGAACCGTAGGCAAGAATGTAATTATTTTTTTCTCCTCCTTCCCTTCGCATTTCCTCTTCCTTTCCTCTAGCCCGCTGTCTGTCCATACCCCCGTACCCCGGCAACCGTGATTGGTTCCTCCGGAGGGGGCAAGTCGCAGTCTCGGGAGTCTTCCCCGGCCTTCAAGGGCGTGGGGGTATTGGCGAGGGGGGCGGGCCAGAGCCATGGAACGGGTCGATGCCGTGGAGTAATTGGAAATACAAACACCCCACCACCACCTTCTGAGTCAGTCACCTTGTATTTAGATAGTGTTTTAAACAAAAAGAGGGTGTCCCAAAGCAACTGAACAATATTAAATTTAGGAAACATGTGTCAATAATGCTAAATGACCGTTAAGGCAGTTCATCATTGAATTCAGTTGATGTCATCATCTCGTTCAGTTTAAATAGTATCTGTGCAATAATTTGCAATCAAGCCATGAGATGCTGTAATGAAGTGTTCCCAACTAAGCAGCCATTAGCGCAGTAGGCAGGAACCAAAACTTCCAATCGGTGACAGACTGGGAACACCCGTGGGAGAAACAGGTCAGTTGGTGGGCACGTTATCCCTCGACCAGGTACGAAACTCAGCAGTTCAATTACAGTCTGCAGCAAAGTCAGATTGTGCAGAAGAATCATCACCTGCTTCCTGTGTGTCTTGTCCCCAGTGTCATCTGAGACAAGGTCTTTACAGGGGATCTGTCTCTGGGGCTCTAGTCCTGGTCTCCGCTGTCTTTCATGGCTGGTGTAGAGGTCCTTTCTAGGTGCTGATCCACCATCTGGTCTGGATACATACTGGGTCTGGGTGACTGCAGTGACCCTCAGATCTGGATACAGACTGGATCTGGTGGCTACGGTGACCTCGGAATAAGAGAGAAAAAGACGAAGATATTAGCAATAGATGCCATTCTTCCAAAACGATGTGTAGCATGTACATCTGGTGTTATGGGTAGTGTTCCTGGTTCTGGTTTACCTAATTTTAATGCAGCCTAAAAATCCTTTAAACGGATTTGGATTTAGGAAGCGTATTAGTGTGTTATGTGTAAACCAGGTTAAAGAGATGCGACTTTAATCTAGATGTAAACTGCCAGAGTGTGTCTGCCTCCCGAACGATGTTAGGTAGGTTATTCCAGAGTTTAGGCGCTAAAAGGAAAAGGATCTGCTGCCAGCAGTTGATTTTGATATTCTAGGTATTATCAAATAGCCTGAGTTTTGAGAACGCAGCGGACATTGGGGACTATGATGTGACAAGAACTTGACAACGGGCTTGTTCCAAATACTGAGGTGCTAAACCATTCAGGGCTTTATAAGTAATAAGCAAGATTTTAAAAATCTATACGATGTTTGATAGGGAACCAGTGCAGTGTTGACAGAACCGGGCTAATATGGTCATACATCCTGGTTCTAGTAAGAACTCTAGCTGCTGCATTTTGGACTAACTGGAGTTATTGGGTGGAGTTAACCACCCAATAAAGCATTACAATAATCTAAACTTGAGGTCATAAATGCATGGATTAACATTTCTGTATTTGACATTGAGAGCATAGGTCATAATTTAGATATATTTATGAAATGGAAAAATACAGTTTTTCAAATGCTAGAAACGTGGCTTTCTAACTGCTGATGAAGAATTGACAGAGCAGCCATCAAGTCTTAGACAGCGTTCTAGGTTAATACATGCAGAGTTTTTAGGTCCTATAATTAACACCTCTGTTTTTCAGAATTTAGCAGTAAGAAATTACCTGTCATCCAGTTTTTTTATCGACTATGCATTCCATGGCCAGGCCATGAAGAAATATAGAGCTGAGTATCATCAGCATAACAGTGAAAGCTAACACTGTGATTCCTGATGATATCTCCCAAGGGTAATATGTAATGCGTGAAGAGTAATGGCCCTAGTCAGTACTGAGCCTGCGTGAGGGTACTCCACACTTCACTTGTGATCGATATGATACCTCTTCATTCACTGCTACGAATTGATGGCGGTCATATAATCACGATTTAAACCATGCTGATGCAACTAAGAATGTTGTGGTCAATAGTGTCAAATGCAGCACTAAGATCCAGTAGCACTAATAGAGAGACTACAACCACGATCAGATGATAAGAGCAGGTCATTTTTAACTTCTAAGGGCGAGGAGACTCTCAGTACTATGATACAGTCTAAATCCTGACTGGAAATCCTCACAGATACCATTTTCTTTCTCTAAGAAGGAATATAATTGTGAGGATACTAAAAAACCTTTTCTAGTATCTTGGACAAAAAAAGGGAGATTCCAGTTCGGTCTATAATTAACTAATTCTTTGGGGTCAAAATGTGTTTTTTTGATGAGAGGCTTAATAACAGCCAGTTTGGAGGTTTTGGGGACATATCCTAATGACAATGAGGAATTAATAACAGTCAGAAGAGGATCTATGGACTTCTGGAAAGCACCTATTTTAGGAGCTTAGATGGAATAGGGTCTAACATACATGTTGGTTTAGATGATTAAACAAGATTTAACAAGTTTATATAATATACCATTCTTCCTCTCCTATAGTAAGAATGAGTGGAACTGTTCCTCAGGGGATCTATAGTGCACTGTCTGATGCGATACTGTAGCTGACGGCTGCATGGTTACATTTTTTTTTCTTTAATAGTATCAATCTTAGCAGTAATGACTTTATGAACTACTTCTGTGAAGTTGGGAAATGTCAACACTTGTTGATGCTTTATTTTTCGTTAATTTAGACACTGTATTGATAAATTACCTGGGGTCTATGTTTGTTTTCTTCTAAAAGAGACAAAAATAATCAGATCTAGCAGTTTTTTAATGCTTTTCTGTAGGATAGGTTACTTTACCGCAAAGCAATACGAAATACCTCTAGTTTTTTATCCCCCCTCCAGCTGTGCTCCATTTTCTGGGCTGCTCTCTTTAGGGTGCGAGGTGTGCCTCATTATACCATGGTGTCAGACTGTTTTCCTAACCCTTCCTTAAGGGAAGGGCAACGTATTTAAAATTCTAGAAAAGAGAGAGTACCATATTTTCTGTTACATCTCAAGTTGTTCTGAGTTTTTGGATATGCTAAAAGGAGTGTGATACCCGAATGATTTACTTACAAAGCATAATTTTGTGGTAGAATTGATGGTTCTACCATAACTGCTATTCAAGAAGTAGAATTTACTGTTTTAGGCTATATAAAGTTGCCACAAAACTAATTATGACTGAGATTCATCGCTTGGCGCATAATTTCAAGCACCATCAACATCAATTCCATTGACAGTATTAACACTAGAGTATGATTTCGACAATGAGTAGGTCCTGAGACGTGTTGTCTAAAAACCCAATAGAGTTCAGAATGTGCTATAAATGCTGATGCCCAAAGCATCTTTTATTATTATCAAACATGGATATTAAATCACCAACAATTAAAACTTTATCTGCAGCCAGCACAACTAATGTAAAGTCAGCAAATTCTTTAATAAAGTCTGTATGGTGCCCCGGTGGCCTGTATACAGTAGCCAGCACAAACATCACAGGGCTTTATTATTAACATTTGTTTCTCTGGATAGATTTTATATGAAGCTTACCCATTACTTCAAACAACTTATACTTGAAGCCTGGCCTCTGACAAATCCTAAAAACATTGTTATAAATTGAAACAACACCTCCCCCTTTACCTTTTGGATGGCAGCTTATGTTTTATAACAGTAATCTTGGGGGTAGACTCATTTAAAATAGTAATCATCAGGTTTAGCGGCTAGAGTCCATGGAGGAGCTCCGGAAGGATAAAAATAGGTTTAACCACCGTGAAGGCCGCGAGGAGCGAACAGTCTGGGATTTATTTCGTGTTTTGGTTTTGTTTGTACGCGGCAGTCGTCACCACGCCACCCCCCACCGAGGGGGTGTTGTGCTGTTTTGTGTTTTACTTTGTTATTAACGTTTGATTTAAATGTTTGTCCAGTTCCGCCACCTCCTTCTAGTCCTGACTCACGAACTGCGATTTCATTGGTGCCGAAGCCCGGAGGAAGGAGGGACTGCGCTGCTGAAGATCCCTCCGCCACTGTGGTGAAGATCCCGGTGGCATCGAGCATCGGCAGAGCAGTCTGCTGCCGTGGATGCTTCGGAGCCCGGTGGGCTGGATGTGAGTTGCCGGGGGGAAGGGCGTACCTCACTGCCGCCGCCCTGGGATGTGGAAGCCGCGCCTGTCCGTGAGGGAGCGGAAAGAGTGTCGCCCGCGTGTTCGCCTGGGGCGAGCCTGCTGCCATCCGCCATGATACCGGGGAGCTGACGCGCAGGGAACGTGGGATTCCTGTCCGGCAGCCTGAACCCGGGGAGAGCCGTCCGCCATCCCCGTCCCGTCCCACTGGGTGGGGGAGGAGTGTCGTGCCGTCCACTGAGGGCATATCGGAAGTGCCAGCTGCCAGCAACCGCTGGAAGATTTACCCAGCTGGTTGAGGGCCGAGTGGCAGTGTGTCTGTGAACCGGAGCAAGAATTTTGTATTTTTTTCTTCTCCTCTCTCCCCCTGTCTCGTCTCTGTCGCGCTCCTCATCCTTCCGTCTCCTTGTCTCATGCCTCATCTGTCTGTCCATACCCCTAGGGTACCCGCTGCCACCATGATCGCTATGGTTCCCATGGGGGTGGGAGGGAGTCGAAGGCAGTCTCGGCGTGATGGGGGTATGTGGAATGAGTGGGGCGTGGCCGAGAGCAGCTGGGAACATGGGTGAGGCCGGTGGATGTAATTGGCAATGAGTGACACCCTGCGCCACTACCATCGTCGGTCTTCAAGTCCCACAGAGGAGCGGCCAAGAGGTAAAAGAGAAGTATATATGATAGTGAAAAAAGAACGAGATGAGGACCATAGCTGGGTTTTATTTTTTGTTTTGGTTTTGTTTTGTGCGACTGGCAGTCATAGTCCTACGGAGCGGGCCTTTCGCGCTGTTTTTGTGTTTATGTTATCAGTAAAATTTTATTTGAAGGTTGGCTGGTTCGCCGCCAGCTCCTCCTATCTCAGACGTTACAAACTGCATTACGAACTAGTTTCCTATACTTCTTTTCTTTTTGCCTGCGCCATGCTATACTTACACAAACCTGTTTCGGCAATCCTTCATTCGAAAGACAGGTCAGCTCACGTCTTCCTAACATGCAAAAGTAATGAACATCAAATAGTGACTGAAAACGCGACCCATCAAGTCTAACAGGCTCTCCCTTCCAAGATGTTCATCTTCCCACAATCCTACTTATAATCTGCTGCCGGTCTGACAGTTTAAAAGCAAATAGCCCTATACACACCAACAAAGTACAATACGCCTGGTGCTGTGATTTTCGGCTATACTTGCATGTCAAATTAGAGAAGCAACAAATCTGTGTTTTAACTTTTAACACAGTTTTTTCTTATCAGAGCAGACGGCACAAGAGAGAGTTAAGTCTTGACGTGCAGGCTGGGAAAGAGAGACCTCATGCTCGTCATTCTGGTGGCAGTCAGCTTCAGATGCAATCATATTTTCATTTGCTACATAGCAGGTATACACAACGTTAAGCACATTCAATTCAGACACACGAGACTGGTCCCTGTTCTGGTACATAGCGGCCGGTCCGGGGGCGGGCGTGTATGTGTTTAACGTGCGCCACTCGGGCCCATAAAACAAGAGCGAACTTGTCGCTGGATTTGCTTTTTCCCCTGGCCGCTGAATGCGCATCTTGTAGTGGACAAGCATTGTAGGGGGCCCTGTGCTTGCTTGTTGGGGGCCCCCTCCAGCGTCTATGAGTTCGCCTACAGTCCTGCGCCGCCTATCATGGACTCTGAACCTCGATTAAGCTTCTGCCCTGTCCGTACACTAGGTGTAATGCATGCCTCCACTATTGTTACGTGTTTGACGCGCACAACGTTATTCACAATTGATAATACTCTAGCCTCTCCATTACACTATCATATATGTAATTCGGTCATAGGATTTTCTTATTAGTGTGCATGTGTAATTGCCTATATGAAGTTTTGAACGTCCAATAGTATACTTATTTATAATGTGAGTACGGTTTAAAGCGAATGTTATAGCGCACGATGTTTTCACCCGTAATGAAAGTGAGAAGCCGAGTATGATTTACATCCGCAGTACAGTTCTTTTTTCGCTTTTTGTGCAACAGATAACTAACAATTTATATCTAATATACTATATAATAGTCTAGTATATCTATACCAGATATTAAGTTGTGTCTGACTGCGTGTTATGTCAAGTTAGAATCGCATTGGATAGTGTTGCGGGAGTCCCGATACACTTTATTGATGCACTAAGCGAGCGCATGTTTGATGCAGTCCCGTGAATCCTTTTTTATCTTCTCCCGATTTTATTGAACAAAATATAATTTACATTGATTTCACTGAAAAATAAAGGAAAAATTTCAGGTGTCCGTGTCACTTTTGACCGGTAACAACACAATGTCACTCCTAAATGAACATACCAGAGGGTAAATGTTTGGCGTTGATACTAAAAGCAGTTATTAAACAGCTGAACTTGTTCTTTTGTCACAGACCACGCTTTAAAGAAGAAAGAGGAAGTGTCAGTACACATTATCAGTCTAAACTGGTGTTGATAGACAATGCTCCTGCTGACTTCACTGTTGTTACTTTAGTTCTCATTTTCCAAAACTCAACAGTGAGATCACAGCGTTGGACAGACACTACAAAATGCTATTATTTAGTTCACTAGTTTATGAAAGTGTTGCAGTACATGGCAGCCATTCTCAGTATCGTACTAAGTCTTGACTCCTTGATAGATGGCAATCCTCCACTGTTAGATACATAAAGACAGAGGTTTGTTTGATTCCAATAACCACCATTATTTAAATAATTTGCAGGAAAAACAAGCAAACTAACAAAATGACCATTATATGATTTTTCATTTATTTGATTTGTAGCAATTATTCCCTTTTCTTCTGTTGCAGTTGCCTGTATCAGTTGGTGGGGTGGTTTTGGTCAATGGCTCATGAAAAAAGTATATTTATACTTTTTGGTTGGCAGGGAGTGGAGGAAGGACTCGCAGCACACAGCGGCAAATAGGGATGAATACAATCTTGGAATAAAAGTACTCTACACATAACAAAGCCAGTATTACAGCAAGATGTAGCTCCATTTTAGTTAGTTTTTGGATATTGGCATACAGCTTTCCACGAATGTTTTTCATACTTTGCTGATCATTTTAGTTATTATATAATTAAAGTGATCAGCAGAGCAAGACATGGCACCTGGTAATATCCATGGAATAGTTTATTACCGAAATAGTAATAGAAATACAGAATTTTCTAATATTTGTCCGACATTAACAACTTTTATGTTTTGTTTAGTATCATGACATTTACAGTAAATTAAGATAGTAAATCGCACACAGAACACTAGTTAAATCTCTTGTGCTGGCTATTAAATTTTACTTTATTTTCCACGGTTTTGTCATGGAGCATAAGTTAATATATAACAATACTGTCTGACACAGAAGATTAATACAATGATATGCCCTTTATGAAAAAACAAACAAAAACACAAACTTACACTGCTAATTTACCAATTCTCATCAAACTCTAGCCTAGTGACACTGCATGTGAAGAATTACTACCTACATTAAAAGAACAAAATGTTCCATGGTGGTTGTTGGCACTGGGTCTTGATCTTAGATCCACTAGGAAGATGCTTTCGTGTCCTGGACTCTCTCGTGGGATGGGATGAGGAATCCGGTCGAAGCGGGCAGAGATATGCTGGTGAGCGGGACAGTGTATAATGGAAGTAGTAAAGACCTCTCACACTAGCTGGCTCTTTTTCTTTTTCTATTCTATCGGTTTTCCTTTTTATTTATGATATTATTTAAAATGGCCTTGCTGTTGTACTACGTGCGTAAGCTAACTGAGACTATGGTTATAGCACTTATATCATCGTCTCCTTTGTTGATTTTTGATTGCTTCCATTGTCCAAGTCACTTTTGGATAAAAGCAGCTGCGACATGTAAATGTAAAATGTTAGAATTAATCATATTCCTCCGTATCTCTGTCGGAAAATCTGGAGGTTCGTTATTGCGGCGCACCTCGTCCCGTCCCCAGCGAGCCAGGATGGAATTCCGTGAGGTTTTGGATGGAAGCCTATAGTGAGTGAGAGCACGGAAATACCTATACAGGTTGAGTAGATGCCTCCTGGGTGTGCTGCGTAGTGGACAGGTAATACTCCCATGATTGTGTGGCATCTGTCTTACTTGGTGTACGCTAGTTGACTCCTGGGTCGAGTCGGAGCACACAACTCAGGCTGTCGAATCGGAAAGAATGGCCGCTAGGATTGAGTTCTGAGGACGGTGGGCCATGGGGGGGGGTGTTGCGCATCTGGCATGATCATCTTAGAATCAGGTAGCATGTTTGCTGGGAGATCATTGCTCTCGTGGCATTGAGACTCTCTGGGTAGGATGATGAATCCTGTCTGGAGCAGCAGAGAGATGCTGGTGACGGTGATCATTTGTAGTAGATGGAAAATTCCGTTTGTCATTGCAACTCCCATGATGAGGGAGGATCG
This sequence comes from Cyprinus carpio, assembly GCF_018340385.1. Lineage (NCBI taxonomy): Eukaryota > Metazoa > Chordata > Actinopteri > Cypriniformes > Cyprinidae > Cyprinus > Cyprinus carpio. Next base: position 20,246,292 of record NC_056575.1, read on the forward strand.
GCCGTGACCACAACGATGTAAATCCACAACTGGGCAATCCTCCCCCACAGACAGCATCTGGCTGAGGATATCGTCCATCCCACTCCAGAACAGGGGTTTCAGAGTATCATCATCCGAGTGCGCCTCGTTGTAGAACTGTAGTCCATTGCATATTCCTCCAGCATCTGGCTGTTCTCTATTTCTTTTTGGGTCAATTCTTCTGTCAGGTATATTGTGGTCTCAGTGAGATGCATGATGCAGACACTCAGTAGAGTTTATATAAAAAACAAGGAGTATATCCACAAGGAAACAAACATGCTAACACCACTTAACTCAAGATGAGAAGTGTTAAGGGACTGAACAGAACAGGGAGTATATAAACACAGGGTAAACAAGGCAACTTGAGACAGGTGAACATAATCAATAACTAAGGAAAATAGCTAGGGTACAATGGAGACTAAACTGAAAGAGTAAACATGAAACCAAAACACATGAACAGTCACAGCTGTCACCAGTCTAAACTGTGTTCAGAGATGATCACTGCTCTGTTGTGGTCAAACTGAGTTCTCACGTTTCCAAACTATTCACTATTTTATCCAGAATATAATGGCCATTCAACACTTATCCATGATGCACTTCAGTTCTTTTATTTTAACCAGGTTAAAACTCATTGAGATTAAAAATCTCTTTTACAAGAGTGACCTGGCCAAGAAGGCAGCAACAAATAGCAAAAGGTATACATTATACAATATACAACAAAAACAAAAAACACTCATAAACCACTTTTACAATTTACCAGAGATAAAACATGTAATTTGTTAAAAGTAGCTTAAACTCATTTAGTGACGGTGACGTGGTAAGCTTTAGGGTATCCTGTAGGTAATTCCAAGAGGAGGCAGCATTATATGTAAAACCTTTTTTCCCTATCTCTGTTCGAACCCTAGGAACTTTCAGATGCATCAGATCATTTGAGCGGAGTTTGTAACGTCCATTGGAATTTGAGAAGTTGAGAGACAAATAATGTGGATTAAGACTGCAAATCGATTTATAAATAAAACAATACCAATTAAAACTTCTTCGGGTATGCAAGGATGGTAACTCTGCCTTCTCATATAAAATGCAGTGATGCGTTTGATAGCTACACCCAGCAATAAAACGTAAAGCACTATGGAAAACTATCAAGTTTTTTTTAAGTAATGTGTTGAGGCATTCATATATAGTATATCTCCATAATCCAACAAAGGTAGAAATGTTGGAGATACCAGATATTTTCTAGCATTAAATGAAAATAAGGTTCTGTTTCTATAAAAAAAAAACAAGTTTTAGCTTAAGTTTGGAAATTAATTTGACAATATGCACTTTAAAACTTAACTGACTATCCAATACCCAAATATTTATAACACATTCAATTTTAGTGCCTTGCAGTGATAAAATATCAGGACACTTTTTTTGTTTCAAATTTAGAGGTCGAAAACGGTTTAAAATTTAGTCTTACCTATATTTAAAACCAGCTTAAGTTGACAAAGGCGAGACTGAACAGTATTAAATGCTGTCTGTAAACATTGAAGTGCTTGCGAAGCTGATGATGCAAAGCAATAAATAACAGAATCATCTGCATAAAGATGATATTTAATGTTTAGGAAATGTTATCACAAATATTATTTATTATATACGAAAATAAAATGGGTCCCAAAACTGATCCCTGAGGGACACCCTTTGAAACCTGACAGGACAGATGACATACAGTCTTTCAAGACCACAGACTGTTCTACCTGATAAATAGTCAGCAAACCAATTTATAGCAGAATCAGAAAGACCAACAGTGGCAAGTCTTTTTAATAAGATGCCATGATCAACTGTATCAAAAGCCTTTGATAAATCAAGGAAAAGAGCTGAACAAATCTGTTTACCATCTAAAGCAGAAGTTATAGCACTAAGCACTTTCATTGCAGCTGTAATGGCACTATGTTGTTTTCTAAAACCGGACTGGAAGGGACTTCACTTGTGGCGAAGAGGCAAATGATTTTTAATAAATTTAACTTATGGTGAGAATTGTTGACTATGCCAACCTGAATCAATCAGAGAATATCAAAATAACCCAGCAGTTAACACAAGGACGCACAGGGTCATGTGTGCCAGGAAGGTCAGAGACATGAGCACAAACAATTTACCAATGGTCCTTTATCAACATACAAAAATGGATACAATAGTATGTTCTTTAAAAGAAAGGCGCCCAGCGCTGCATGTACAAATAATAGCAGTTTACAAGAGAGGTGATTACAGAAGGGTAGGAGGAGTTTCAAGAAAACCTGTAAATCTACCTCACTTTAGGGTCAGAGAGAAAAATTAAACCAAATAACCAGGCTGAGTCGGGAGGACCACTTAATGGCTTTTTCAAAAGCGCTACTCACACATCACTGTGCACTTGGATCGCACACGCAGGCACTCCAAAAGTGTCACCCACTGCAGCACCACCACCACAAGGCAAGAGAATGTCCTTCCGCATGGCCTCCTCAGTTCCTGGGAGAGAACAGAATAACAGCGGAGTTTGGTAAACTGTGACTGTGTGTGAGTGAGTGTCTTTTAAGTGCCAGTAGATTGGGGTGCTGACGAGGGGCAGGTGTGTGTGATCAGTACTCAGGTGAGGGAGTGCGCTGTGATTGAAAGGTGTTGGGAGCCTGGCCTTGTCTGTGACAAAGATAGAGCTGATGCAGCGCGCACACACACACCGTCTACAACTAACAGCCAACATACATCTTATATCTTTTTCTATCACTCTAAAAGGAAGTAGAAGATACAAATCCTGTTAATTTGTTGCTGGCCCACGGCGCTATCACAGCAATGCTTAAGTTAGCGTGAACACCAAGATGGTCAGAGATGCGAAGGACAGCACAAACACCGTAGTTGTCAAGGTGGACTCAGATTCATGCAAAAGCACAATCACTGAAGAAACAAGAGGGACATCATGCCGAAGACCAGAGAAATGGTCCCGAGGATGAGAGAGAAGACCCATTCCTCACGAACGCCTTAAAGGAAGCGAGATGTTACTAGTGCTTTTTCCACTACAATTTTCCAGCCATTGTACATAACACTTACAAAAAGAGGATTTCACCCCCACATTTAATTCCCACCGGCTACTGTTTACGCTAACTTACGCATCGCTGTGATAGCACCATGGGCCAGCAACGCCATCATAACCCATCACTCAATACAGAGACAGTTTACATACCTGAAGGGTGAGCAAACCCCTACTCTGAACGAATAAAATGCACTGTCGGAAAAGTACTGATGAGAACGCTACAATTTGAGATGACAACACATCAGTAGTGTTCTAAACACACAATTTAAAGCAGCCGCCACCAGTACATACCTGAGGCGCTAGTGGATGATGCAAGAGGGGGAGGACAAGACATGACGCATCTCAGTGTACAGCCGACCATCATTAAATAGCCCATACTCTTCCCTGATAGGACACCACCACTGTCACTCACTTTATTCATTCTGTCACACACTGATATATTGTCAGTGAAATGCATTTCAGGTCAGGACTAAACACTCAGTAGGTCATATCAGATTGAACAAGCACAGGAAGGGTGTTTTAAGAAATATTGTGATATACTGAAGAGGAAGACTGACAGAAAGAGAAAATGGATGAGTGTCTGCTGGGATTGATCATTCTCTCTTTACTTCTCGCAGGTAAAGAAATCTGTATTTTCTCTACAAAAAATTTAGTAGAATTAGTCTGGGAAAGAGTTCTGGAAAAATATTCTTACATTAAATACAAAACATACAGAATTATTCCTGAAAGAAAAATAGTTTATTCTGGAGAGTGTGCTGTTTGCATCAAGTGTGGAAAAAGACTGTATGATTTGATTCTTCTTATTTTTATGCTTGTGTGTTATGTTTTCAGTTATTAATATAAAACATAATGCTCACCCGAATGTTTTTGTGTTTCAGGTAGCAGTGGAGTGGATGAGACTCATGTGTTCATCAGTTTTGGTGAAAATGTCCGTCTGCCCTGTAACAATGCTCTTCATGAATCCAAATTAACTACATGGAACTATAACAGTTTTAGTCATTTAGCAGCAGTTGAACTGATTGGTTTAGGGATGAAGAAGACGGACACAGAGAGTCATGAGAGACTGAGTCTGGGGTCTGACTGCTCTCTGAACATCAAGAATGTCACAAAAGAAGAGTGTGGCATTTACACCTGCCGACAGTTTGTGAATGACAGACAACTAGGAACCGATGCTCGTGTTTATCTACATGTTCTTTATGGTAACTTTATTATCATGTGGTCCGTTTAAAAAAGGGAGTTTAAATTCTTCATTTAAACTCCCATGATGATTGAAGAGTCTGTGACATGTGTGTCTTGTCTTGTGTTTCAGTCTCTTCATCATCTTCCTCATCCTCACAGACTGAGATCAGTGCAGTGACTCTCTCCTGTCAGTGTGTATTCATATGCTGGAGTCTCTTGTGATGATTCGGTCGGTTCTGAGGGAATTTCATCTGTTCTGGGTGAATCAGGCTGGGGGTTATACTGACGAAACCAGACTCCAGATATCAGATATTATCCTCATCAGATCACTGTATCAGCTCTCTGACTACAACACTCCTGAATGAAGATCACAACAGAGAGTGGAGATGCAATATTACTCAAAGAAATCAACTCAAAACCTCAGCCACATATACTGTCAAGATTTCAGGTGAGAAATGAACTTTCCTAACTCACTTTCAGATCTGGGCTTTGATTAATAATATCATTCATTCAGGGGAAAAAAAAGGCAAGGGTTGTAAATAAACAAGACATACAGTAAATTGCTTCAAGTAGTCATATGGTAACCTTTATTTCTGTGTTGTGAAGCTCAAGTATGATGTAATGTTGATGATGTGATGATGGTTTGTTTCTATGTTTATTATGTTTGAACTGAACTAACAGATTCAGCAGAAACTGAAGTCAGTTGGACTGCTGGATCATTTGTCAGAGGTACCACACAGTTAATTAATTCTGAAACAATCAATCTGAAGTGATTTTTCAAGAATTTGTACATTCCACTTCATTTACACTTTCACAGATTTATCTTTTTTTTATCTTTTTTGATTGTGTCTGTCATCTGTCCACACATCTGTCCTGAAGTGATTGTGATTATTGTTGAGTTTGCAGTGTTTGCTGCTCCTACTGTGATTCTTCTTCAGATCTTCTGTGAAAGAAGAGCTGGTGAGGTTTTGAGATGATTTATATTGATCTTGAACAATCTGCACTCATGAGAGCTCAGTAAATGCTTTAGTGTTGAATTTATTTTGCAGGGAGGAAGGACTCGCAACACTCAGAGGAAATAGTGTGATGAATACAATATTCGAATAAAAATGCTCTCTACAAATAACAGTCCAGAGTACAGCAAGATTTATCTTCATGTCAGGAGATATTATGGATATTTGCGTACAGTTTTCACTGATATTTGCTCTATATACTGTACTGAATGCTTTAAATATAATATTAAATACAGAGACACGAAGTACCTTTAGTGACCATGAATGGTAATTGCAGAAATTATAAAATAAATACATGGCACTTTTCTAACCTTGATTCATCTATTGTTACATTAAACTTTTTTATAGAAGGCTCTTTAAATGTTTTAATAGTCAATTTTAACTGATGATGCAACATGTCTGATAATTATCACACATTTACAGATGTATTTTGATGTTTTTTATTTATATGTAATTACATGGTATTTTACATATGAAAATATATGAATTATTGTCTTCCCCACCTTTGATTCTTCAACATGTCTTTATGTGAAATACCATATGCGGAAATATAAGTTCACAATTTGCAAATCTCTTTTTTTGGTCTTCAAATATGTTGAACACTTATTTTAGTCTAAAATTTTTAATATTGGGTTAATCTAAATATTGGGTTAATGTCACAAAATCAATCTTGGCATAATTTGATATTTTCATATTGCAATTTTGTTTTTGAAAGTAATCAAAAATCAGTTTATTAAAAATTAGTTTATGCAATAATCTGTCTTATGCGTGAAATTTGGAATAGAGTGTTATGAAAATGTCTGGCTCTTACAACAAATTGATTGTAATGTTCCTCATAAGGTGCTTTTAATAAAAAAAATAAAATCTGAATCTAATGATAATGACAGGAAAACAAATGGCAAATCTTATTGCTTTCTAGGAATCTAACATCAGTTATTTTCAGCTCTTTTATATGATAATAATCCACAGAAAACTTATTGACCACATATTTATTTACTTACTGGGTTGATAATAGGCTGTAAATAGTTAATATATTATTTTTTTCTGCACTGTTAAAAATTTCCTGTAGAAATTACACTAACTTAATGGCAGCAGTTTGCCAGTAATTTACTGTAATTGTAACTTACAGCAAAAATACTATATTAATATTTACAGTACCATGTATTTTGCTGTGAATGTATTTACAGTATATATTTTTTTTTACTGTAAAACATACAATAATTTTAGTCTTTTCTCCAGTAATATATTTTAATACAATAAAAAAATAACTTGTATTTCATTGTCTATTTGTCTATTTACTGTAAAACTGTACTAATTGTAAATTATTTAATCCGGTCTCAGTAAATAATAAAAATAAGCAATATTTATTTTAAATAGCAAATAATTTATTAATAAACTAATGTTTTCTTGTCGGCTGCAAGATGAAATTCACAGTGCTGACTCTCATCTCAGTACTGGATGTGCCTTTAGAGAGAAATGCAACATTCACAGATTATATAATCAGGGAGTATTTGCTTTCATTTTGAATTGGTTCATTTAAAAGTAGACATTTCAAGATTTCTGTAGATATATTTCTCATGTATGTGAGGCACCCCAATTTTAAGTTATTCCATTATCAGGAAAAAAAATCAAGTGATCACGCTGGCGCCTCCCTGTCATGCATGCACATTAATAATTGTCCGCACAAACATCTGAATATGAATAATAATAGAGCACATTTCATTTTGGTTTCAGCATGGGATCTGCATTAAAAATAAATCTTCACAAGTCTACAACCGAGACATAAAAATATTACATGGATGCGGCTTTTATATCACTTTATTGCTTGCAACTTCATAAAACATGCTCAGATCGTAACAAAATACACAATGTTATTTAGAACACATTCTGATTAAAAAGAGCCCAAAATACAATCTGTCATTAATATCTAAAGATATTCCTCAATTTATAACACACTTAAAACTGCACAGGCAACATGTAGCTTAGCAAAAAAATCTAAGGTAGCTTTCATGTGGTGTTTTCACTCGTAACTTCATGAAAAATTCAATAAAATGTCATTATTTGCAGAAAATTCTCCCAATTAAAAAGAGTCCAAATTTACCATTATCTGCTGATCTGAAGATATTCCTTATAGAGCTGTAACACATAAAACCAGACAGGTGCAAGTGAGGCACAGCAACAAACAAAAAAAAAAAAAAACCTGTAGGGGAGAGCAGGGATGTTTACAACACTTTTTTTTTAACTAGTAAAAGGAAAAGTAACAACCACATTTTGGTTTATTATATGGCCTACAAACACATCAAACAACAAAACACACTAAAAATTACTGAAATACTTCTGTGAACTCCTCTGAACTGAACTGTGTGTATGTGTGTGTGTGTGTGAGGTATTGCATGAGTGTGTGACAGAGAGATATGGGGTTAGAATTGTTGCATTATTCCAAATAAATAGATTATGATCCACAAATAAATGTAACGAGATTCACAAAAATATATCAAATTCACAAATAAATGATGTAAAAGAGTTTCACAAAAAAATATAAAACTCACAACATAAATAAAATGAGATTTGCAAATAAAAAAATATATATTTACAAATGTATTTTAATGTCACAAAAACACAACTCTACCTGGCATTTATTTGTAAACCGCTGTCTGTGCATTTGTAAATCACTGCACGCATTTGTGGATCGGTTCCTGTGCATTTGTGGATTTGAAACACTTCTAGCGTCGACGTGCAGACAAATCCACAAATAAGTGGACTCCACCCACCGTTTACTCAAGCCAATCAAATTCACCGGCCACATTGAGCTGACCAATCGGAGCACGTTATCGCTTCAACCAATCACGTTTTGGCTTACAGCCACGGAGAACGGCTGGGAAACAGACACCGAACTTGAGACCAACAGACTTCAACATGGCCCGATCAGGAGGCAAGACAGGTGAGTGATGCTAAATTACCACAATAAATTAACTGAAGTTAAGCAAGGTTCCTGTTTATGTCAATATTGGTCATAAATAATCGATATTTATTTTCATTTAGAATTAGCTTATAAATAAACTTTTACGTTAACAAGATTGATTGTAGATGGTTTTGAAAGCCAATTCTGAAGAAATGTGTCAGGCTGCCAACTTCCACATATTATACAGTCATCCCGTGTGTAACGTTGGTTAGAGGGTCAGGTCATAACGTTTTACACTGCAAGTGAGATGCGTTTTTTTCCCGCAATGAATCAGGAAAAATGCAAGTCGTTATTTGTAATGCAATGTGAGTTATTAAATGACGGGCTGCAGCCCAATTCGCCTAAAAGTTACTTCTACTAACGTTACGCCTTAAAAGTATGTAACTGTTACAATTTTTATGAAGAAAAAAATATAATTTTGAGTGTGTAGCAAAAGAGTAGGTTGTGTGGGCAATATTTGCCTTAAGTGTGCACGGATCCACACGTAAATCTACCGGAAATAGTAGACCATCCGGGGTCTTTTGACATAGTTCTTTCAACATACTATGCTTTGGGGCACACTTATTCTATTCTTGCATATTATTTTTGGATGGATTGTATGGACATTGGAATTTTTAATGCATGGATGAGCCTTGAAATGAATGAACTGTCAGAAAAAAAACAGTTCTCGGAAAAGAATCTGAATTCCCATTACTAGTGAAAAGTTGGCAGCCCTAATTATTATTATTCCTTGTATTCAAATAGAATGTTTACTCGATTCAACATTTACCTACAGTTTGTCCAGTTAAATATTAGACTATAGGTGTAGTTTGTGTTAAAAATGACTGTTTGTGCAGGGCCTTTCTGCACAAGTTGAGAGCGCTGCTTGGGCATTAGTGCAGATTATCACCAGGGATCTGACACCAGGGCCTGGCCACTCCACATCAAACCCCCCACAGACACGCATCCCCTTTCCCTCTGTATCTTTGCCCACACCCTCCCTCCTCCTCTGATGCTAGAGTGTCCCAGGCTCTAAAAAGTTTTGGCTTATATGCAAGCATTTTTGTTCTGTTTGATCTTGAAATGCACTTAAGTTTTCCACCTAAACCCAGCTTTCATTGATGATTTCATTTTACAAACCATTTCATAACTTACTAATTCCTGTTTTGGCTTATGCATTTAGGCAATTTCCTGCAATGTTTAGTTCCCAAGCTGACCAAGCCAGAGGAAAAAAAGCGCTTTGTGGCACATCCAAGGCAAACAATTTCATCAATTAAAACAACTGAGCTCCAAAATATATGTTTTATCTGAACCTGCTGCTCCGAACACACCAAAGCTCACTCCGAGCAGTTCAGAAGAGCTTATTTTAGCTCATGCGGGACTTGGCAAAAGACTTGTCACTTTCAATGAGATTGCCAAACATGATGAGGTAAGATGATTGTGTCTTTTAGAAAAAAACATAAGATGCGCACATTTTTTATTTTGAATGTATAAGAATACAAAATTAGCTTAAATATTTTAGAATTAGCCCTTGTGTATTGTGCCCAATCTTATTTACACCCTATTGTATTTGTGACCCGTGCTGGAAAAATGAGGTGCAATTAGCAAATTTTCAAAAATGAGTTCTTGTTCACATTCTGTACTCAAGAAAACCTTCAAAATGACGTAGGATTTGTTGGAATCAGACAAAAAAAATGATCGAGCTACAGTTTTCTGAAAGTTCCAAAATCACAGAGCAACCATACCTTAAAGTCCTTTTGTAATAAAACCAAATATCTATTGGAAAAGTATATATTCAACTTTTTTCCCCATGACACCACAATTGTTTGAGTTACATTAATGAAACAGACAGCCTATATAAGGCAAGGCAAGGCAAGTTCAAAGTGCTTTACATAAAATAAAGTAAAATAATAATGAAGAAAAATAATAACAAGAATAAAACAAGCAATTTTAAAACTTTTACAATTATAAAAAATTTACTTATTTAAAATTAATTTAAAACAAAAAATGATTTTACGTAAAATAAAATAAAAAAACAGTGAAAATATAGTGCAATCAGTTCGGACATTGCACAGTGCTCATTCAATAGATGCACAGCTAAACAGATGAGTTTTAAGTCTAGATTTAAATGTGACTAGTGTTTTAGCACATCTGATCTCTTCTGGAAGCTGATTCCAACTGCGGGCGGCATAGTAACTAAAGGAGGACTCCCCTTGTTTTTGTGTGAACCCTTGGTATTTCTAACTGACTCGATTTTAGTGATCTGAGTGGTCTGTTAGGCTTATATTCAGTGAGCATATCTGCAATATATTTCGGTCCTAGGTCATTTAGTGACTTATATACGAGTAAAAGTACTTTAAAATCAATCCTAAATATAACTGGAAGCCAGTGTAAGGACCGGAGGACTGGTGTGATATGCTCAGATTTTCTGGTTCTAGTCAGAATCCTGGCAGCAGCGTTCTGGATGAGCTGCAGCTGTCTAATGGTCTTTTTGGGAAGGCTGGTGAGGAGCCCATTACAATAGTCCACCCTGCTGGTGATAAAGGCATGAACAAGTTTCTCCAAGTCTTGACTTGAAACAAAACATCTAATTCTTGCAATGTTTTTTAGATGATAGTATGTTGATTTAGTTACTGCTATGACATGACTACTGAAACTAAGGTCTGTCTCCAGAATCACACCAAGATTTCTGACTTGATTTTTTGTTGTTTGACCCCTAGAGTCAAGGTATGCATTCACCTTGAAAACTTCATCTTTATTTCCAAATGCAATGACTTCAGTTTTCTCCTTGTTTAACTGAAGAAAGTTTTGGCACATCCAACTGTTAATTATCATCAATGCATTGGCAGAGGGAGTCAATGGGGCTGTAGTCATTTGGAGATAAGGCTAGGTAAATCTGGGTATCATCAGCATAGCTGTGATAGGCAATTTGGTTCTTTCTCATTATTTGACTTAGTGGGAGCATATACAGGCTAAACAAGAGAGGTGCAAGAATTGACCCTTGTGGGACTCCTTGTCATGGACGTCCACTTAGACTTATGCTCTTCTATACTCCCATAATAGCCTCTCCCTTCTAAGTATGACCTGAACCATTTGAGTACCATCCCAGAAAGCCCGACCCAGTTTTCCAGTCTCTCTAGTAGTATGTTATGATCAACAGTGTCAAACGCAGCACTGAGATCTAGCAATACCAGCACCGATATAAGAACTACTGTACCGCACAGATTTATTATAGGCTTAATGTTACACATCAGATGATTTTCCCCAACAGTTAACCAAACATTCACTTTAGACATAACAGATAGGCCTAATGTTTGTATGAATACTGGCCAGAATACATATTTTGAAATACTGTAATTCTATGTATATATCTATAGAATCTTTGTGCACACACTTTTTCGGATGCGTCAGTCAGCGCGAATAAGATCGTTTTGTTTGTTTACATCAGCATGAGTTTGAAAATCACATTTCATTGGTTCAGACTCATGCCATCAAGAATTCACTATGAATATTCACAAAGTTGTAACACTGTGCTTTAAAAAATACCAAACTTGTATTGAGTTCTGACAGGAAGCGCCAGTCGTCCAGAAGCGAGTAGAGGAAAACTAGGTGCTCCTCTCAGAAAAGACACAAACAAAGATACTTTTAGATGTTTATTTGCTATTTGGAGCACTGGAATTTTTTTTTCAAGCTACAACTTTACCTTGTTGTAGCTTGTAATAAGCCTGTGCGCATTCCCACTCATTTTGCCAGCACGTGTCACATATATTGATATGACTAACCGTATGACAAATGACAATTGATTATATCTTCATTAGATTTTTGAGCAACTGGAGAATGAGTTTCCAAAATTAAGATGCCTTAATAGAAGCTGGATGTTTTACAAAGCCACTGGTAATGATTTTATTTGTACATTTTATCCTGCATTTGATATATTATTAGTACATATTATTACAAGATGCCAGTAGAGAATTGTCTCCCCCTATGCAGTTTAAATTCTGTATGTAGTATGAAGTTTTATCTGCTACCATCAATATTTTTTCATTCTTTTGCCAGAATTTTGCCTCTCATTCCTATGTTCCCAGTGTCCTATGTTCCCCATATTTATATGGCACACAAAGAGCACATAACTATGCCTTGTTCCCCATGCTATAAAGTATGTTTCTAATCACAGATTCAATTCTCATATGCTGAACTGAACTTTTTCTTTACTTCTAAAAAACTTTCCAATTTCATTTGGATATAATCACAGACAGTACTCCACTCATACCTATACTCATACTAGTACTCCACAACTTCTCCACCAATCAATCTCAAGTCAAGCAAGTGAATTAATAGAGGGATCTCTCTCAGTGTTGTTCAGTCGAGCTAGTGTTAAATTTGACTTATTTTATTGTGGGGTTATTGTTAGGGTTTAAAAAGTTTACTTTGTGTGTTAACATCAGCTACCATTTTACTGGGTAACATAGGTCCCACTTTTTCATGGATTTCTTATGTGCCATATAAATATGGGGAACATAGGACCCTGGGAACATGGGTATGTTCCCAAAGCATTACATACTTTCTATTAGCTCCCTGTTTAAATTTCTTACAGAGGGGCTATATGAACATATTTATGTCTGAAGTTGGAGATGTTAGTAATTGAAATTAAAGCCGTACCCAATTTTCACTCAACATCTTGCTTAAAGTCTGCTAATTAAATTAGAAAAATGTTAATATCTTTCGATTGCATCTTACTTTGAGACTTGCTTACTTTTACTAAGAATTTGAAAGCAAGAAATTGAAATATTGATAGGTTATGTTCTAAGGCATGTGCCTGAGCATCAGAATTTTTTGACAGGCGGGTTTTTTCCACTTGCGACAATTTACTGTATCTTGCCATATGATAAAGCATTGAGACATTATAGACATACCAGTATGACTTTATGTAAATCTATTTTGAAACGATTATTGTAAAAAATGCTATAGCCTACATAATTCAAATGACTTGTCAGGGTGATAAATTCATGCAAATAATTCAACTTGATTGCTGGGTTCTTGTGATGTGCTGTACATGTAAAAGAAGAGTGTTGGAACTGACAATACTCAAATATTTACATTTCTATTCAATAAGGTGGAAGTGGGCGCCGAAAACTCTCCATGATTTTAACCGATGCTGAGGGCTACTCTTTGCATGCACTAAAATCTGCATCCAACAATGGCAAAAATGTTCTCTATGTGGTTCCAATTCAAGAGAAACTTTCAACAGAACCCCTACCCTACGATGCTCCTGAATTTTGTAAAATGCCCAAAGCAAACTGTGTGTCATGTGGCCAGAAAATGCCCCTTCAGATGCTGGCTTTACATGTAGAGGGTTCAGTAAGTTATTTTATATATTCTTTCTCTGATTTTGTTGTTAATGTTTATTCACTAATTTCATCTAGTCCAGAGCATTAAAATAATGAATGTGAATTGTGAAATAGCAAGCTGAATCTGAGCAAGATCTGGAGGATGATACTGAAGAATTTCAGGTTACAGACACTGAGGATTCATTTGGGGTAAACTATATTTTTATATAGCTAAATATTGTAAAATTGTCACTTCAATTGTTTTATTCTCTTAAATGTTTGTTTTACTTACAGACTTGCCCATTTGCCAGACAGTGATACCAACTGATTTTCTCCCAACCCATGCAAATTTCTGCATTGACAGGTTGTATCACTTGTATTTTGCAAAACTTTCTAAAAATGTTAAATTTGACATCTTCAAAACCTGAAATTCACTTAGTTTTTGAAAGAAGAAATAGTCCCAGGGATGCCACCAATAACAGTCCCCATCAGATAGAGGAACTTCCTGGACCTTCTTCAGCTGTGGACTCATCTGTACAAGCAGGAGCTAATTCAAACGGTAACCTTTTATGAAGTATAATTTATTATAGTATACCAAGTATAATGGAACAACGTAGGGAGCTTATTTATTCATTCATGTTCATGAGAGAATGGTTGATTGTTTTTTATTGTTTTTTATTATGATCACAGAATGGATGAAGATTTTAGATCCAGGCATGGCGTCTGTATTGTTCTGCAGGACTCTGCTGAGGGAACAGAGCCAGTCAAAGCCACTGCGTTTCCACCTGGATTTAAAAGACAGTCCTGAGGACCAAGAAAGATCCATTTTGTCTTTTTACAAGGCAAAGGGAGTGAACTGGGCTGCTCCACTAAAGTGCATATTAGAAGGTAACTGTTAGCAGATTTATGAATATTTTAGTCGAAGCCTTTCTCAGGTCTTTCCTTTTTTTAATGTGTTGCAGAATTTTTTTTAATATATTCTTTAATATGTATAAAAAAACCATCAATAGTAGGGCTGTGCAAAAAAACGAATGCGATTTTCATGCACATCTCATCAGTAAAGACGCTCCTTTAATTAGAAGTATTATCTCCAGCACGTGTGTTCAGCTCAGGGTTGCCAGGTTTTCACAACAAATCCTGCCCGGTTGCTTCTCAAAACTAGTCCAAAACTAATCGCGATTCCAGGAGGTTCCAGGATAAAAAAATTGCTACCCGGGGTTAAAATATACGTTTTTTTTGGCATGGTTGTCTTGGTAAAATTCGCATTTTAGGGGCTAAATATCACGTTATTGGTATCGGGGTTGCTTCAAACCGTGGACATGAAAAACAACCGCAGACTTGGCAACACTGGTTCAGGTGGAGCGGCAGTTACTACACAGAGCCGTAGTCTACCGACAACTAACACAAAAATCGCTTTCAAAATCGACAAAGAATCGCCACCGATTTTAAAATCGATTTTGTGTAGATTGTCAGTGAATTACGGCTCTGTGTAGTAAATGCCAACCAATGTTGCCAAGTCTGTGGTTGTTTTTAATGTCCGTGGGTCGAAGCGACAATACCAATAACATGATATTTAGCCCCTAAAAATGCGAATTTTACCAAGGCAACCATGCCATAAAACTTACATTTTAACCCCGGAAAGCAATTTTTTATCAGGAAGCCTCCTGGAAACGCGATTGGGCTAATTTTGGACTAGTTTTGAGAAGCAACTGGGCAGGATTTGTTGTGAAAACCTGGCAACCAAGATCTGAATACACATGCTGGAGATATACCTCTAATTACAGGAGCGTCTTTACTGAAGAGATGTGCATGAAAATCGCATTCGATTTTTTGCACAGCCCTACTTCATAGCATTTCTCTTACATAACTTATGTTCTATAGGAGATGCTGCAATTGGTGATGGGGTCAATAGACACCTCCTGAGTTTGACTATTGAGAAGTTGAGGACTGGTTTTTCTCTCAATTTTGGTATTCATTATTGCTAATTGCAATTTTGTGTCTATCATCCTAATTTATACAAAAAAAATCATGATTATTAATAGTGTACCATACCATTAAATTATTTTTTCAGGTGTAGCAGATATAACACTCCTGTTTGAGGGTGAACAGATCACCTTGTTCCATGCTGCAGTCAAACTCTGCTCGATAGCGACTTATTTGTTGTTGCTGGTCGCATGATTGGCCACTCATTTCTTCACGGTGGCCCTCTGCTTCCTGGGATTAGCCCTGCCATAATCCATGTGTTGGTGGGTGGTGCCACTGAGACTGCAGAGATTCATCTGAAGGACTGTCCTGATTTGAATCAGAGGCATACTATCCAATTGGTAGGTGCAAAACATTTCTATCATCATACTGAAATGAAAATAGGATAAATTATTTCCCTGCATACTTTATACCAGTCTGTGGTAAACTCATATACTGAATATATCATTATCTGATACTAAGATTTGATTGTAATAAAAATGAAGTATTGTAATTGCAAGCTTGTAATAAAAAAATTATCAGCTGGAAGGTAATCGTCCCATTTCTGAGGAGGAAAGGGAGGAAATCACGAGACTTTCTGTTATGTGGGATCTTCCTGGGTTTTCTGAAGACCACCGGAAATGGCTCTTTAACAGGATGCTGCAACATGCTGTGAGTGTTAATCTTTTAATATCTAATCTTATTTATTACCTTGTTCATTTCGACTTTACTGATGTTGGACACACTGATTGTTGCACTGCAGGTGTTTAGTGACTAATAAGAGTTCCTCAAATCCATTAATTCCCAGAGATGTGTAAAGAAAACACTTCCTTGAAATAGTTGTATTACTGTACATGATTTCCCTAGGTTTTGTATAGGACTAAATGTCAAGTAAAGCAGCTGAGGTGTGGAATCAAAGAGACAAAGATTTGGCCATTTATCGCTGAAAGAGAAAATGCTGTTAAAGTGCTCTTCCCAAGGGCAAGTGATGCTGAGTATGGCCCAGAGGTATATCCTTCAGATGAATAGATGCAAATTCGTCCTTGTGCAGTTTAATTTGGTGATTTGTTACATTTTAATTGTAGGTAATTCTTCAGCACATTGTTTGGCCTGTTGCTGAATCAGATGACGACGACGACAGATTGCACCCTGAAGTTGTCACTCGCCAAATACAGTTTCTACGTGAATACATTCAGAAAGGTAATATGTCCTTTTTCACATATTTGTCAAAAAATATTTGAGCTCCTGTTACTGAATACTTTGAAAGTCAAATTGGCAACAATCATTATTCATATTGTTTTTGTTTTTTTTTAGCTTTATCATAAATTGATTGTTTAATTACATTAATTCTGTAAAAGTATTGTTCAAACTGTTCATTGTAAGACTTCTTTTAAAGGGTTAGTTCACCCAAAAAAATGTAATTTCTGTCATTTACTCACCCTCATGCCGTTCAAATCCAGTAAGACCTTCCTTCATCTTCGGAACACATATTAAGATATTTTTGATGAAATCTGAGAGCTTGCCGATCCCTCCGTAGACAGCAACACAACAACCAATTTCAAGGCCCAGAAAGGTAGTAAAGACATCGTTTCAAACAGTCCATGTGACTACAGTGGTTCATCCTTAATGTTATGAAGTTCTCAAAAATAACAACTTTTTTTCAACAATTTCTTCTAGTCTGCATCAGTCTCATACGAAGTTTACATTGTAAAGACAGCACTTCTGGAACGGAGATTCTTTATTGTCCGTTGGCTGTTCACATGAGCACCACGATGGTGAGCTGGTGTTCTGACGTACAATGCGGAAACGCTGCACTGTTTACTACACGGACAGTTGAATGTTGTTTCTTTGTTTGTTTTTTGCGCACAAAAAGTATTCTCGTCGCTTCATAATATTAAGGTTGTACCACTGTAGTCACATGGATAATTCTATCTTTTTGGACCTTGACAGTGATAATCATGTTGCTGTCTATGGAGGGTTTAGAAAGTTCTCAGATTTTATTAAACAAAATCACAAACATTTTTGTTCCAAAGAACGAAGGTCTTACTGGGTTTGGAACAACGTGAGGGTTAGTAATTAATGACAGAATTAAATTTTTGGGTCAACAATCCCTTTAATGTTGTTTGCTGTTTGAAAAAGTTAAATGTTAGTGTGTACAACCTTACAAAAAGTGTTGAGTTGTTTGTATGTATCTTGTGATTTTGTCCACACAGCTACCACAGACCAGCTGCAAAAGCTCTTGACATTTTGGACTGGATGGGAGGTGCCATCCAAGAGCCTGCAGGTTAAAGTTTGGAGAGGGAGGTTTTTTCAAGGCTCCCACCTGCAGCAGGACCCTAATGCTTCCTGCTGACATACTTACAATGGGTGATTTCACTTCTACTTTGCATGCTTGTGTAACCCAGGTTACTAAGAGCCCTGTTAATGTAAAATAGAAAAGGGAATAAAACACCATAAGACTCGTGAATATGTAAATCAGCACTTTATTTTAATAACATTGTGAAGTAGAAAATGTATAAATGAAAAAAAATAAATAAAACTATTTTAGAAACTTTTTTTTATTCAAATAAGTGAAAATTGTTCCAATGAGGAGAGCGAAGAGTTAGCCCCGCCCTATGATCGGAGCTGTGCGAGGGAGTACGAGTGAAAATGGCGATGCGAGAGAGAGAAACAACAGCTGCGACACGGTCCTGAAAAAGGAAAAAACAGAATTAGAACACATAAATCAGCAGTTGTGTTAAGAAAAAAATGTGAATTGAACATCAGTCGTTTAACACGATTGATGCTGGCGCAAACTGTTATAGAGGAGGAGAGAGAAACTCGCAGAGGTTGGAGTGTTGCCTGTCTGAAACCTTCATAATTAGAAAATTTGAATTCTCTTGGTGAGTAAAGTGATTAAATCCTCAATTATAGAGGTTGCTTTGTATAAATGTTCCGTAAATGGTGTTTAACCATCAAATGCTGTTGTATTATGTGCAGTAATGTACATAAGATGTATAAAAGCTAATCCTCTGTTTAAAACGGGAGGAATATCGGGTGAATGTGTTAAATAACTAATGTTCAGGTTTAAAAGTTACTTTAAGCAGTTTACAAGTGTTATTTTGATGGGTTTTTGTCGTGTATTCGGCCATGAAAGATGGCTGATTGTGACGCACATGTGATACGGGCAGATGAGGCCTAAGCGCGCCATTTGAAAAATGCTCTTAGCATGTCTATGCAAATTTCAATGTGTTAATGTTAAATGAGCATGGAGTTAAATATGTTGAAATGTTGTTTATTCGCAGATTAACTGCTGTAATGTTGTATATCTTGAACGGAATGTCTAATTATATATTTGGCCTTGTCTTTTGCAAGGTTGGGGTTTTTTTTTCCTGTCCTTCTATCTATCTTCCCTCTATCTTCTATTTTCCATCATCTTTTGAGTCAGGTGCAGCATATTTTCTGGAACCAGACGATCGTCGAAGACGACTTTGAACTTGAACTGTCCCTGCATTGCACTAAAAAGAGCCGGCGAGCAGGAACTGGCGAGCCATGCCCATATAAGGATCGAGCTACGTGAATCAAGAGAGTGGTAGGATAGTACACACCTTCCCTTCGTTTTTTTTCTGACTGAGCTGTGTTGCTCAGAACTCAATTGCGGAAGACGGATCTCGTGTAAGCAGCACTGAACTGGAGCTAAAGTTTGGTGAAACCCTAATCCACATTGGGACTGTTATTGTGAGCATTAAGGTTGATCCACTGTTATTTTTTTTTTTTTTTTTTTTTTTTCTTCTCTCTATTTCTACTCATATTCCACTGTCAAATTATTTGGTTTTATTTTTGTTGTTGTTTTTCTGAAGAACAAGAGTGGAAAGGGTATTTCAAAGAGTCATTTGGAAGAATTATATTCACAGTCAAATTCAAAGTTATTATCTATACCAAATAAGCCAATTAGAACACAAATTAAATAAATAGGTGAAATATATATTCTATATTATTTTATATATCTATATTCTATATTAGCAGAATAAGAGTCATTTAACTTTATTAGGTTGAATCTAAATAGGTCAAAAATAAATAAATAGACAAATAATTAATAAAATAGAAAAATAAATAAATAGAAATTTAAATATATAAGAGTTATAAGAAGAATACATTTACTTATTTCATTATTTAATCTATTTATTCATTTTTTTCTATTTTTGTCTTTTTGTTGGTTTTGATATGTATTGAAACTCTGACTTACTATTATTATTATTATTATTATATTTTTTTGACTTTTATTATTTCATTATTGCATTCCCTTTAATACACCTTACCTGTTTCTAATGCAGCCAGTGTTGTTGTCATTTCCTTCTACCCTTGTTGCTGACACAGTCTCTTAAGCGAATCTGATCTTCTGGTCGCTGGTCCAAAATTAGAAACGGTGTATTCCTTTTCCGCTCATTTCCGTTATTTACTGTTTGAGAGGGAGGGTCGCACTTGCGCCGCGACACGCGTTACACTTGTGTAAACACAGCATCGACTGGATTTGGACTTGTTTAAATCCAGACACTTTCAGAATATGTGGTTTGTATTCATTAATTCACATATCTACAGTTCTTGTATACAACTGTTGCTTCCTTGCAGATATGAGATTTATCAACCAACTTGTATAATTTAGGTTTTTGCTTTCTACACAAGCAATTTAAAATCCTGTGCAAACACAGCATATACACAGGCACTTTCAGAATATGTGGTTTGTATTCATTAATTCATCTAGTTCTTGTATACAACTGTTGCTTCCTTGTAGATATTTCACCAGCATGTGTCCTGCCACACCAGAGGAGACAAAACTTTGGATCATGTTTACACAAACATTGATGGAGCTTACACCGCGACCCCCCCTCCCCCCCCCACCTCGGACAGTCTGATCACCTTTCTTTGTTTCTCACCCCCAAGTATTCACCCCTCATCAACCGTGTGAAGCCATCAGTGAGGACCATCAAAGTGTGGCCAGCTGGAGCAGACTCTTTACTTCAGGACAGGTTTCAACACACGGACTGGAGTATGTTTGCTTCTCAGGCTGCCTGTGGCTCTCACACGGACATTGATATCTATACCTCCTCTGTACTGACTTACATCAACACCACCATTGACAGTGTTACATCAGAAAAACAGATCACAACATACCCTAATCAGAAGCCATGGGATGAACAAGGAGGTGCGAATTCTGCTGAAAGCCCCGCAACACTGCCTTCAGGTCAGATGACGTGCAGGCCTACAGTAAATCCAGGGCTAACCTGAAAAGTGGCATCAAAAAGGCCAAGTACTGCTACAAGCTGAAGGTAGAGGAACACTTTTCCAACTCTGACCCCCGACGCATGTGGCAGGGCATCCAGGCCATCAGTGACTACAAGCCAAGCAACTCCACTCCAACGGTCACGGACGTCTCCTTCCTTAACGAGCTAAATTACTTTTATGCTCGCTTCAACAGCGACAGCAAGGAGACGGCCACCAAAACCACACACTCAGCAGACCACCAACCTCTCAAACTCACCTCCTCAGATGTCCACACTGCATTATGCCGGATCAACGCACACAAGGCTGCCGGCCCGGACGGCATTCCTGGACGTGTGCTTAGAGAATGTGCAGAGCAGCTTGCAGGGGTCTTCACAGACATTTTCAACCTGTCCCTCACCCAAGCAACTGTGCCAACATGTTTTAAGTCCATATCCATTGTGCCAGTACCGAAACACTCCTCCCCGATGTGCTTAAATGACTACCGCCCCGTAGCACTCACACCCATCATTATAAAGTGCTTTGAGCGATTGGTCCTAGCACACCTCAAAGACTGCCTCCCACCCACACTGGACCCACACCAATTTGCCTACCGCAGAAACAGGAGCACAGAGGATGCAGTATGCACAGTGCTGCACTCTGCACTCACACACCTGGACAATAACAACACATATGTAAGGATGTTGTTTGTTGACTTCAGTTCAGCATTTAACACCATCATTCCCTCCAAGCTGACCACAAAACTTGGAGACCTGGACATTAACACCTCCCTCTGCAACTGGATTATGGACTTTCTGACCAACAGGCCTCAGCATGTTAGGTCAGACCACACCCACTCCACCACCATCACACTTAACCCTCTGAAGTCGATTAACGCGTATACGCGTTTTGGGGTATTTTCTCCTGATAACCCCGAAAAGAACTTAAATTACACTTTCAGTTTTGATCGTACAGATAAGTGCAATACATCAATCGAATCTGTAAAGGGTCTACTTTTTTTGTATACAGACATAATAACAATAAAACTTTGTGCACTTATAAAATAAAGATAACAAACAAGGAGTGCTGTCTGCAGACTTTGTCTGCGCTGATCTTCAGATACAAATGCGTCATTAAAATGAACTGTAACTCAGTGAATACTCAACGAAGAGACATGAGAGAGATATCTATAGAAAGCCTGACATGTCTACTTTTAAACTAAACAGGTGCTGCTGAAAACAAATATTCTGTGATAAAGTAATCCATATGAAAACCACGCGATGTCCGTTTTTCACGTCTCCCTTCATTATCTTCTAATGCGACCACGCCCCAGCGCCGAGTCGCGATTTTGAGATTCAAATGTTTCACTCAAGCGCGCGGCTTTTGAATACGCCCACACAACAGAAGACAACGCAGCGAGATTGTTCTTCAAGTTTTTATTATTTTACTGTTTGCTTCGCGATGAGAGGAATAAGACATAAATCACCCCAAAAAGATGTGATGTGGTTGAGGATTTGAGATTTGGATTTCCTCAGAAAAAAGAATGAAGCACTTTATTCAGCAGAGATCAGAAACACGAGTAAGTCTCTTTTTATTGATTTATATACTTGTACTAGTTTTCACATAACGTGTAAACATTTTACTAGTTAGACTTTTTCCAAAGACTTTTTCCAAACTATAATTCCTGACTAAATGTAAAATCAAGTGAAATATTATGAAGTTTTCAATAACAATATACACTACTATACCATTCAAAAGCTTGATGTAAATAATATAAATGTAACAATAAATGTAACTGTAACAAATGTAACAATCATTGCTGTTCTTTCAATTTATCCCCCCTAAAAAAACCTAAAAAAAAATATTCTCAGCTCTTTTCAACATTAATAATAATAATAATAATCATAATAATGATAATAATAACAATAAATGTTTTTTTGTAGAAAATAAGATTGTTAAAAGGATTTCTGAAGGATTGTGTGACTGAAGTAATGATGCAAAAAAATTCAGTTTGAAAGTCAGCTTTGATTTTTCCTAATAAACTGTTTAACTGCACTCACAAGTGAATATTAAATTATGTTGTGGGATAATTAAATATATTCTAAATAAACTACAAACATAAAATTATATAGATTTATTTTGTCCTCACATTCTTTCTTGTAACTCATCCCTCTCAGTGACACAGCTGACTGAATGGCTCATTATGCAGCTCATTATGCAGGCCTTTGTCTTCTCAGGTGTGAATTCATGATAGTTGACGCCTACTCGCATATGACTTTTAACCAACAAAAAGTGTCTTAGAAAATTTAAATCAATATATTGTTTTCTGTAAGTGAGTAAACAAGATGATTTTCACATCATTTAGAAAAAAAAAATTTCTAGGCTACAAGCTCCAGTTCTCAAAATATCTGGGAACCAATTTTCTGTATGTGTTTTTATTGCCTTATTCAAGTGATTTAACATTTTTAGTTTTTCACTAACCACGCATAACATTTTTTTTCTCAAAAACACAATCATGTACATACATGCTGCTCACATATTATTATAGCCTAGTTTGTGCTGATTACAGTGAGATTAGACTTTAGCCATTTAGATATTTATAAGAAACTGAAAAAAAGCACAAATGTCAGGGCATGACAAAACTTCTCCAGGCCCCAAAAATACCCTTAGACTCCAGGGAGGGTTAAAACGGCGTACCACAGGGCTGTGTGCTGAGCCCATTCCTCTACTCCCCTGTACACCCACGACTGCAAGCCTGTGCATGGATCCAACTCCATCAATAAGTTTGCAGACGACACCACGGTGATTGGCCCCATCAGTGACAACAATGAGAGACTGCCTACAGGGAGGAGGTTCAGCACCTGGCCACATGGTGCGCTGACAATAACCTGCTCCTTAACACCAGTAAAAACAAAGGAGCTCATTGTGGACTTCAGGAAGAAGAAAGGAAGCACGCACGACCCCATCCACATTAACAGGATGGTTATTGAACGTGTCTCCAGCTTCAAGTTCCTGGGAACCACCATCACGGAGGACCTGTCCTGGACCACAAACACCTCCAGCCTGGTCAAGAAGGCCCACCAACGCCTTTTTCTTCCTCAGAACACTGAAAGAAGAACCAGCTGTCTTCAGCCATAGTGGTGAACTTTTACGCGGTGCTGCGATCGAGAGCATCCTGACCAGCTGCATCACAGTCTGGTATGGGAACTGCACGGTGGCTGACCGCAAAGCACTGCAGAGGGTGGTGAAAACTGCCCAACGCATCACAGGGACACCACTTCCTGCTATTGAGGACATCCAGAGGAAACGCTGTGTACGTCGAGCTCGCAGCATTCTTAAGGACTCCTCTCACCCTGACCATGGACTGTTTAACCTCCTGCCCTCCGGGAGGCACTTCAAGAGCCTCCGGACAAGGACCAGCAGATCCAGGAACAGCTTTTTCCCTACAGCTGCCTCCTTGCTGAACTCTGCCCTCTGACACCCCCCAACACCATACACACAGACTCCTCCCCCACTTCATCACTACATCTGACTGATTTATTTATTTATTTACAACAAGCAAAACAGCAAACTTGCTTTTACTTGCACTACTGTCTGTTCATCCAGATACACTGAATAACCCATTTGCACACTGAAATATTTTCTATGCACTTTACTTTCCATTGCAATAGTTTAAATTGTTCATATGTTCATAGTTCTGCCTATAGTGTACATACACTTCACATATTTCATCTGTATAGTATGTTCATAGTACACCTATCTGTATATCATGCTGATAGTATTTAAAATCTGTAAATTTTGTCCATAATACTTATCTGTATAGTTATTGTACATATTGTAGACCCTGTATATTCTGTACTTACTGCTTATTGTACTTCTGGTTAGATGCTAACTGCATTTCGTTGCCTTGTACCTTACATGTGCAGTGACAATAAAGTTGAATCTAATCTAATCTAATCTAATCTAATCTAATCTAATCTAATATGGGATTTATCAACCAACTTGTTTAATTTAGGTTTTTGCTTTTTACACAGTTTGAAATTTAAAATCCTGTGCAAATACAGCATAAAATGGGATTTGGACTCAGTTAAGTCTTGACACATTACGCACTTAATTTATTACATATCTAGTTCTTTTTGTAGGCACCTGTTAGAAATGTTGCCTTGCACATAGAGAAATAGTTAATTTGACTCATTTACATTTGAGATTTTCATTGTCTACCATTAGTCATTTTAAATAAACTACCTCAAGAAATAAAATTTTACAATAAATCCCGTTATTCCAAAGTCTTTGTCTTTATTTTACATATACAAATTCTTTACATCAGTAAGTCTCTGGATAGATTGTATATTATATCCAACTACATATACATTTACAAATGTATTAAAATACAATGGAGTGTCTAGACCGTTTACAACCTTGCTGTCATCTGGTAAATCTATCCTCTGGCCAAAGGACTCAAAGACACAGCTTTTACATTCATGATGACAACAAAAATTACAACTGCAGAAAAAGACCCTTCAAATGACCCTTTCTTCAATCAATGTCTGCACATATGTGAGAGTCTGGAGGTATATGTCAACTCCAAATGACTCGGACTCCTGCAGTGGATCAATTTGTGACACAAGCTGCTCAAGTTGCTCATTTGTAAGTTGAGGCCTCTGAATTGCAGGCAACATTGACCCCAAAGTGAATTTCTTCAGTGTCTCCTCCCACTCTCTTGTTCCCAACTGCAGCAGAAATCAGAATACTGCATCTAAAGGTAAACAGAAAAAAATCATCACTGTGGTTCTGGTCATTTTAAACCAGGGGGGCACAATCTTGCACAGTAACACACTTGTCTGTAATTCCTGAAGATATTTAGTATTTTTTTAGCTGGTTCAGGTGGTGTTTGATTAGGGATGGAACTTTGCAGGAAGGTAAACTCTCCAGGAACAGGATTTGGGCACCTTTGTTTTAAAGGAGAACTCTGCTACTCTAGCAAACTCTAAGTCACTTCTTTGCTATTTTCCTTTTTGTTGTTGCATGTTTTCCCCACGAGCTCCCCCTACAGCTGTGGGGGGCGGGGGGCGTATATATCACAACATGGTCGTAAAAAAACTCCTCCCCCTCACTACCGCTGCTCGTGTGCGTTTGTTTTGATCGGAGCAAGCCAACTGTATCGTGTGGAGCTATGTCTAGCGAGGTGGGTAATCTGGTAATACATCATACATGCGTGTGTGTTTGGTCAAATTGCCGTAAAGCAATTCGTGTTTTCGCTCTCGTTCTAGTTCTCGCTTCTCACGAGACTTCCAAATTCTATCTTGCCGGGATGGTAGTGCTCAAGTTGCAAGGTTGGTTTTCTGCCTGGGAATGCTGGGGGGAGCGGGGAAAGTCACCAATATCACCAGAACAGGTTGTTTAACCATCCAAATGATTTCTAGACAGTTTTATTAAGTTAAAAAAATTATCCTTTAAACTAAAACATTTCTACCACAAGAAATCAGTAACAGACACAATTGTAGGGTTTCAAAAGATTAAGAAATCAAAACCAAGAATGTACTGTAAGAGGAAATAATTACCTCAGGGTTACTTATTGGATTCTGATACTGACCAGTCTCCCATAGCTGATTTGGGGTTAGGTTGCTCTCTGTCCTCATGGAATGGTTATCCCATGCATCCCTGAAAGCATCAAGGCTGGCTTGTATGCGAGGTAAAAAAACATAATGACAGCAGAAGAGGTGGGTGAAGCTGCTTAGATCAAGAAGGCCACAATCCTCAAGATGATGTAAAATGTTGTAGTACACAGTGGTGACACACATTCGAACATCCCGCCAGAGGCGTTCAATCCTGATAAAACAGCATGTATAAAAATGACTGACATGGTGTGTACTAACTCATAATGTAATGTCAAGATTTTATGTTTTGAGAAAATTATGAACAGTTTATTACTATAACAATACTTATTACATAATGTGTACTGATTACATTATTAGCTACATGGTGAAAAATTCACAAGCACACTGAAATTGATGTTGAGTTTAAAGGATTAGTTCACTTTCTTTCTTCAGTCGAAAAGAAATTAAGGTTTTTGAGGAAATTATTCCAGGCTTTTTCTACACAGAATGGACTTTAAATGGCAACCAAATATCCCAAGGTTCAAATGTCCGTCTCAATGCAGCTTCAAAGTCTCTACACGATCCCAGTCGAGAAATAAGGGTCTTATCCAGCAAAACTGTCGTCATTTTTTTTTTTATTTATATACTTTTTAACCACAATTGTTCGTTTTGTGCTGGGCTAAAAGTGTCTCAATTTACTATTTTTTTTTAAAGAAAATGACATAGTTTTGTTGGATAAGACCCTAATTTCTTGACTGGGATCGTGTAGAGACTTTGAAGCTGCATTGAGACGGACATTTGAACCTTCTTTGAACATTGTAGAAAAAGCCTGGAATAATTTCCTCAAAAACCTTAATTTCTTTTCGACTGAAGAAAGAAAGACATGGATCTATTCGGGGTGAGTAAATTATCACATCGGGGTGAGTAAATTATCAGCAAAAATTTTTTTTGAAAGTGAACTAATCCTCTAACCATCATCCCAATAAATGATACCGAGTAGGAATGTGTAACATTTACCTTTGATTATGCACACTATTGCCAGCAATGAAGCTTGCATTCTCTGTTCCTCGCATTAGAAACATCAGTCGCGCCACTCCTACATTTTCTCCTCCAATTGAGGGATCTCCTCGTACTCTGTAAAATGACATTTTTAAAAATGGACTCTTAGAAATTGCAAACAGGTTCAAATTACATGATGATGACACAATCAACCAAAGTAAATTAATTAGTAAATCATAAAGAAGTAAAATTGTCTATTTTGTAACATTCCATTCAAGAAACCCCCAAACATCAATGAAATTGCACAGGCTTTTTACATGATTGCTATAACAAATAAAAGAATTTCTAAGGGGCAAAACTGTACAGTGTTACTGATAAGACTTACAATTTATTCTTTGTTAAATTTGTGGGTTATAAAACATTACCTTAAGTGAAAACCAAACTCCTCTACTCCCTACCTCTTCGAAAAATCTAAGAGTTGTTTCAGAGCAGTTGTTGTCTGCCCATGCGTAAATACATGATCTGAAAAACAAAAATCACCCATTTGGGGCAAACGTTATTTTTTGAAAGAATATAAAATGTATATTTTTAAAATACAGTTAATTTATATTACAGTTCTTCTTACAAACGGATTCTACACAAAGTAGGTTTAAATGTCTTACCTTTCTTGAATATCCATCCACACCCCCAAAGATAACCATGCTGTATCTACGGTAATTTAATGGAGAAAACATCAGAGCAAAAACATGTTGCATGACAAAAGAATAATAATATTACTGAAGTATTTGTCATCATATAACTTTCCCTTTAGCCCTAAAATAGACAGCTGTATATCTCTTATACAGACTTGTGTCTAAAAACTGCATGTAACATATTTTGGTAACTGAATGTTAATAATATTTGCATACACATCACATTTGATTTGACATAAAAATATACATTCTTAAAAAAAATATTTACATTACCTTATGAGCTTATGGTTTGTATCTATATGTACAAGATACTTGGGGTATGGTACAGAATAGGTTCGCCCTGAGCAACACAACCAAGCTGGGACATCCGTGAGAGAACACCGAGACCATCAACACGATGCATAGATGCACAAATTCTGTCCCACTGTACTCTATGTCCTTTGGCAAGGAGCGCTCCTCTGACAACCCTGTACCCTATGTTTGGCATTGTGCTTTTGATTTCAGACACCAATGAATCAGTTCTTCATCTGTGCAGCTGCTGTAGAGGGAAGTGACTGACAAATCACATTCTCTCATCCGACGATAGATAGACACAAAAAATACAACTGATGGTTTCCTGGGGTAAACCAAGCTTCAGAAAGTGGATTAGTCTTTCTCTTGATAAATGGATTCTAGGACGTCCACATCCTTGTGATCTTTCCATCTCCACTTTTCATCATACTCCACTAAAAGTTGCCACCTGTTTGACCTTCCTTGTGCTGCTGAATAAGTGAATCCAAGTCCATTAAACCTCTGACCAAGTCCTGTGAAATTCCAATGTTTGCTGACATGGCAGTAATCAAAGTCATTTCTTGACAGCAAATAAATTGCAAGTATTCAATGTCCAGAGGAGGGTGTTCCAGAGCATAAGTCACCCTGGAAAGTAGTCTATGAAGGACTTGTTGCCTCACTGTGTTCTATAATGCATTACCACATAAACAAACCATTTGGTCAATGCAATAAATAAACCTGTTCATAATGAAATTATTAGTCTAATGATTGGTGAATACTGCACAGTATAGAATTTGTATTCTTAGATTTTGAAAAAAACTAGTGAACAGTAGATGGCTATTATATACCAAAAATATTTTAAAACGTAGCATGCTACATCATGACATGAGAGCGAGAGAGAGAGTGTAAATGTCTCTCTCACACACACACACACACACACACAAGCACGCGCGCACACACATAACGTTGTAATTTTTCTTTCGGGTATTATTACAATGATGCTGTGACTAGCATCACTCACCTGTCTTGCCTCCTGATCGGCCATGTTGAAGTCTGTTGGTCTCAAGTTCGGTCTGTTCCCGCCGTTCTCCGTGGCTGTAAGCCAAAACGTGATTGGTTGAAGCGATAACGTGCTCCGATTGGTCAGCTCAATGTGGCCGTTATTTGGTTGGCTTGAGTAAACGGTGGGTGGATTCCACTTATTGTGGATTTGTCTGCACGTCGACGCTAGAAGGTGTTTCAAATCCACAAATGCACAGGAAACCGATCCACAAAATTGCGTGCAGTGATTACAAATGCACAGACAGCGGTTCACAAATAAATGCCAGGTAGAGTTGTGTTTGTGACATTAAATACATTTGTAAATATATATTTTTTTTATTTGCAAATCTCATTTTATTTATTTGTGAGTTTTATATTTTTTTGTGAAACTCTTTACATTTATTTGTGAATTTGATATATTTTTGTGAATCTCGTTACATTTATTTGTGGATCATAATCTATTTATTTGGAATAATGCAACAATTCTAACCCCATATTGTCATTGCCAATGTTTCTTGTCTTTTAGTTTATTTGTTTTTTCTCTCTTGCTTTGATTTTATTTTCATTAAACTTTCTCATTTCACTTTCTGGTGCTTCTTTTCCAATTCCAGAGCCTCTTTCTCTGGGTGTCTGTAAGAATTGCAGCCTTCTGCTGTCTCTTCCCTTTTGAGATTATTCTTGGTCCTGCTTTAGACTGAGGTCATAGAGTCTCAGGTGAGAAATCTTCATGGGAGTGTGTCACTTGTGCAGTTACAGCAGATGTGTGCAGCACAGGTGGCAGTGGTTGAGCTACAACAGCTGGAGACAGGAGAGGCGCAGACAGCATAGAGAGCACTGGTGGAGCTGCAGTAGATGAAGGAGAACGGTCTGTCACCAAAGGTGGTACAAAGTCAACATCTTGGAAGACCTCCAGATTAAATGGCCAAATGCCAGTGCTCTTAAAACCTGACTGCACATTTGCTGGTGTTGCTGCCAAAGAGAGGGCCAACCAAACAATGCCAGGAATATCATAAACTGACATTGGCTACATTTACATGCAACCAAATAATATGTTTGTAATCAGATTGATGGCTCAATCAGATGGAAAAGCCATCATGTAAACACCTTAATCGATCCGATTGCGCTGAATGAAATTTCGATCGGATTGAAGGGGGTGGTTTATTCCTTTTCTGATTTGATTGAGAGTGCATGTAAACACTTGATCAGACTGAACCCCGAAACTGAAAAGACTGCACTTGTGTGATGACGCAGAAATAGCGTAATGATGTATGATGCACAGAACGAGCGATTCTTCCTTTTGAATAAAGTGTTATGTGTGTGTATAAATGTGCGTCCCACCAGTCCTTGTTTTGGATTCTCATCCAAATGCATCCGTTTTGGGAGTAGGAGGGGCATTTTTATTTTATAAATATGAGCAGCACGGCACAGCGGTTTATATATTAATAAATGAATAAATATTAATTCTGCTGTTTAAAACAAATAAAGAAACCGTGTAGGAGAGTGGTTATTATGTGCAAACAGTGCGAAACTCTATATTTGTGCAGTGTGCGCATGCAAAAAAAAACAAAAACTTATTCCGATTTGAAGCTTGTGACAAACACACACATCAACTTGATCACTTTATTTAGCGTTCATGTAAACACAACAATCAGATTCATCAATCAGAATGAATTCAGTCTGATTGAACCAAAAGTTGTGCGTGTAAACGTAGCCAGAGTCAGGCTCTTCATCCATGAGTCACAGAATGAGTTCATAGCCTGTTTTAGAGACCTGTAAACATTATGTCTATTAAAACGTGTGGCTCTGGATAAACTGGCAGGTTGTAGACACCGAATGGAAAGATAAGGCTTCCTCTTCATAAGAGCCATGAAGTTTTTGTCACAGCCACAGTGGAGTTGTGAGAAAGGAGATTTTTTTTTTTTCTTGCCACAAAACACAAATTACATAAACAATAATTAAATACTGCTCAGGGAAGCAGCGATTCCAGAGCTGGCCGGCGGCAGAGACTGCAGATCACTTGAGCTGCCTGTAGGGAAGAGTGGGGGTAAGATGAGCCCAGTGAGTAAGGTTGACCCACCCCTTATCTTGCCAGCTGTACACTTTTATTGTCATGTGACCAATATATTTTGAAGCCACCTTGTAATTTCTGCCAGACTGTGACAAAAAGAAACACATGGGAGGAGTGGAAGGCACCCAATTACTATAAAAACTGTTTTTGGCTTGTCAAAGTAAAATTTATCCAGGTCTAAAAATATTTATGATGCAAATAAGTGATTTAGCAATGTATAAAAAACATGTAAATCGTTTTTTAAGCTAAATATTAGCCTGAAACTGGTAAGCACACTAGGCAGCTATGGGCAAAGTGAGCCAAATATTGTGGGGTAAATTGAGCCAGCATTTTATCTTAAGGCACTGAAGTTAGTTAAATCTCTGAAGTATAAACTGTAGTTTCAATGTGATAATACACAACTGATTTTTATTATTTGTAGTTTTATTTGATAGGGACGGTGTACCAGTGCACCAAATCCATATCTGATAAGAACCAGAAGATGCTTTTCATCACATTATAATCAGATATATCTTTTCACCTGTAGTGCCTAATGGCCTGTTCAACATTGCAGAAAAGCTACCATGCCAAGAATCTTTTGACTAAAATGTTCATTAGTTTCAGTGAAATGTATTCCTTCATTCTAATTCAGTTTTTTATTTTAATTTTGCTCAAACTCTCTGTTTAGTCTTTTTTTGATTATTAAATTAGTTTTTAAAAGAGGTCAATTATCTTTCAAATTCCACATGGGTTTGAAAACCAGATTCAGTCAGGTGGTCATTTTCACTCAAATGTTCATCTTACTCATTGACTATCTCTCTTTAAAACGGAGCGGGGTATCGCTTTGCCCTTCCTCTTCCGGATCCTCCCACGTTCGCCTCAAGACGCTTGTTGTGGATGGGGCCCAAGGCCCTCTCCTCGTCTCGTGCAACATGGGCGCTGGCGCTGACGATGCCTACGCCCTCCCTTCCCCTCTATCGGCTCCTGCTCCGGCCTCCCTGTCCTGTCGGTCATAAACTCGTTGCTTTGCCCGCATGCCTCGCTCCGCGCGCCCGCCCGCGCGCCGCGCCTCGCGCCGCGTCCGTCGAGAGCGCGCAGGCCCGCGGGCGGCCTCCTCTATCCTCTTCTCTCTCCTGCATGCCGCGGCC
>NC_056575.1:20279272-20309272 GCF_018340385.1 Cyprinus carpio
TGAAAGACAGGATATAAGCGCTTTCCACTGCTGGAGCTTTTTTTACCGAGGAACTGGGGACTTTGGGCTGGTACTCAGTGTGTTTCCACAGCAGAACCAGGATCTAAATAAAGTTCCGGGTAGAAAAATGCCCCTCAGAAGTCTCTGCTCACGAGGTGAGCACTTTTCAAGGTCCGGAACTTTGGTAGGGACAGTAAACATGCTGATTGGTTGAGTTCATTACGGCATTGTGATTTCAACCATATTTATCGGTTAAAAATGTGTTCGCCGATTTGGTGGTCAGCTCCACGATCAGAAGCGAAGGGCTCATTGCTCATGTATCCGCCTAGAGCAGTCTCAACTCGGCTAGTCCTTCTGATATGTGCGCTGGCTCTGATGTCTCTTTAGTGGTTAAACTTAAAAATATAAGTAAGTTTTGTGTAAAATCTAACAGGTAATCTTTGGTCTTCATTCAATTGATCTATATGTTAAAGGGTTAGATTCAGCCAAAAAATGAAAATTATATCATTAATGACTCACCTCCATGTCGTTCCAAACCCGTAAGACCTCGTTCATAATCGCCGAACACAGTTTAAGATATTTTAGATTTAGTCAGAAGGCTTTCTGACCCTCCATTGAGAAAATGTAATAATGCAGGTATACTGTCCACGTCCAGAAAGGTAATAAAAAACATTATCAAAGTAGTCCATGTATGTGACATCAGAAGGGTTCGTTAGAATTTGGAATTTATTGGAAGCATTGAAAATACATTTTGGTCCAAAAATAACAAAGTACGACTTTATTCAGCATTGTCTTCTCTTCGGGTCTGTTGTGGCCGACTGCTGTGACTGTTGTTATTGGCGTCTATGGCCGCTGCTGGCGTGTTTTCTAGTGCGCCAATAACAAAGAAAAACACATCCAGCAATCGCTTATCAGCACCTGAACACCTAAATATTTTGAATAAATACTGTTGTTATACTTTTTATTTATCAAGAATCCTTAAATAATATCCACAGGTCCCAAAAAAATTTGCTTGCGAATGGAAAGATAAGGCTTCCTCTTCATAAGAGCCATGAAGTTTTTGTCACAGCCACAGTGGAGTTGTGAGAAAGGAGATTTTTTTTTTTTCTTGCCACAAAACACAAAATTACATAAACAATAATTAAATACTGCTCAGGGAAGCAGCGATTCCAGAGCTGGCCGGCAGAGACTGCAGACCACTTGAGCTGCCTGTAGGGGAGAGTGGGGTAAGATGAGCCAGTGAGTAAGTTGACCCACCCCCTTTATCTTGCCAGCTGTACACTTTTATTGTCATGTGACCATATATTTTGAAGCCACCTGTAATTTCTGCCAGACTGTGACAAAAAGAAACACATGGGAGGAGTGGAAGGCACCCAATTACTATAAAAACTGTTTTTGGCTTGTCAAAGTAAAATTTATCCATGTCTAAAAATATTTATGATGCAAATAAGTGATTTAGCAATGTATAAAAACATGTAAATCGTTTAGCTAAATATTAGCCTGAACTGGTAAGCAACTAGGCAGCTATGGGGCAAAGTGAGCCAAATATTGTGGGGTAAATTGAGCCAGCATTTTATCTTAAGGCACTGAAGTTAAGTTAAATCTCTGAAGTATAAACTGGTAGTTTAATGTGATAATACACAACTGATTTTTATTATTTGTAGTTTATTTGATAGGGACGGTGTACAAGTGCACCAAATCCATATCTGATAAGAACCAGAAGATGCTTTTCATCACATTATAATCAGATATATCTTTTCTCCTGTAGTCCCTAATGGCCTGTTCAACATTGCAGAAAAGCTACCATGCCAATAATCTTTTGACTAAAATGTTCATTAGTTTCAGTGTCATTTATTCCTTCCTTCTAATTCAGTTTTTTATTTTAATTTTGCTCAAACTCTCTGTTTAGTCTTTTTTGATTATTAAAATAGTTTTTGGTCAATTATCTTTCAAATTTAACATGGGTTTGAACCAGATTCAGTCAGGTGTTCAGTTTACACTCAGATGGTTCATCTTACTCATTGACTCGAGTCAACTTACCCCCACCCTGGGGCAAACTGAGCCACAGGAACACTTTTATATAAGAAGCCGTAATTTTAGAACCCTTTGTCATAGATACATTCTGATGATTTAAAATGACAGGAAACATCCTGAAGTTACTTTAGATACTTTGATTGTACTTCTGCATCATTTTCCCTTATCTTGAGGACCACATAACTAAAAAGTGGCTCATCTTACCCCACTCTCCCCTACTCTTGAGTCCTGAGGCACAGCTGAACAGAGGGTAAGAAAATGATGCTTGCACTCATCCACAGAACACTAGCAAAAACAAAACAATCTACTTATGATGAAGGACAGAAAAGCACTACCAATAATACCTTAATAACTGAATGTACAACTGAAACTCAGGCGCTAGGAAACGGGAGCCTGCAAGCTTATTTCAAACTCTCGCGTGACAAGCCCTCGCGTGCGCATGATCATTCCCCACATCCTCGTGCTCTATCTTCTCTCCTCTGCTCGTGCGAACACTTTTATTTTTGTCAGTCGTGGGGCGGGGCTTGCTGTTCTAATTGTTGCCTCAAATGTGATTGGTTATTCCCCTTTTCCTGAAGTCAGTATTGGATGCCTGCTATAAGATGATTAATAATTCACTTGACTTGACACATGGGTTCATCAGTTGACCAGATACATGTGAGTTATCATTTAATTTGCTTGTTTTATTTATTTTATTTTATTTTTTGTATTTATTTAATGTAATTTAAAGCATTGTTCAAAGAGTATAGCTTTTCCAGATACTTTATTAACAGGAAATCTTCTGATTACAGGTGATTGCAGTCTTGTGATGATAATAAAAACACATACAAACACTAAACACACAAAACAAACATTAACAAACAAAAAAAAAAAAAAAAAACACACACACATATATAAAGCTAGAGGAATGAAATTAATGTGCTTAAAAAGTGTTTTATCTTTAATCTTGTAAGTAGGTACAACATCATAATATTTGAAGGTGTTGTTTAGTCTGTTTTCCTATCACAGGTTTCACCATGTTTGCATTTGATTCACTGTTACTAGTAATCTGCTATCAAGATCAGTCCATTCACTATGATGTATATGAAAATTGATTCCTGTTTATTGAAAAGATACTTGTGATACATTCAATCC
Source organism: Cyprinus carpio (assembly GCF_018340385.1). Taxonomy (NCBI): domain Eukaryota; kingdom Metazoa; phylum Chordata; class Actinopteri; order Cypriniformes; family Cyprinidae; genus Cyprinus; species Cyprinus carpio. Next base: position 20,282,441 of record NC_056575.1, read on the forward strand.
CAATGTATTTACTTATGTCCTATTTGTTGCATTATTATTTTTTCCTTTGTATTTGCAAATCATGTACATGAATGCAGCAAATAACAACCGGGCCTCGACATTATACCAATTCTTCTCAGAAGCAATCCAATCTTAGCATACTGTCAAGCCAAGTACAGTAAAGAAAAAGCATTTGATTTTTTTTTTTTCTGGAAATGTATAGCTTTTTTTTTTTTTTTTTTTTAAATCAGTCAAGGGAGACCAAGGACTGGAGGATGTACAGATTGCCAGCAGGGCTCTGAACCGGTTCAAGGAACGAAAACGAAAACTGGCAATGAACGAAATGTTGACAGGAAAAGAACCAAAAACAGAAAAAAAAATCAAATTTTATAGTTTCGAACAGAATCGAAAACTTTAAATGGCCATTAACCGGTTAATAACGTTATTTTATCGATCCATTTAATATTTGAAATTTGCTGTCAACCAATCACAAATTCCAGTAGTACGGCAAATGTGACACTGAAGCCAACGAGTGAAATGTCCGTTCAGCTGTGAACTCATCATAGGTAAGTCGCAGTGGCAATGCACCGCCCTTAGAGTTTATCTTATGATAGTGTAAGATGAATTCAACAGATCACACGCACCCGCAGCACTTCTGTGAATGGAGAAAACAGAAAAACTAACTAGAGCTGTAATTGGGCCTTAAAAGTTAGGCCCGACAAATTTTGGCCCGAGCCCGAAAAGTACATTTTGATTGACAGCTTTTTAAAAGCCCGAACCCGTTTACAACCGGACATTATTCAAATGTGTGCAATTATTAAAAATATTTAAAATATTCACGAACTTGCATACCATGTCATGAACAATCTGATATTCCGATTCATAAATATGAGTAAATGAGTGTGTTTTGTCATATAAAAACCTTTCTAAATGATCTTGATCATGATCTGTAATGTGAGATGGGCGCCACCATGTTTGTTCGCGCTGCAGTTTAGAGAGTTCCGTCAGTCAGATTTACAGCACGTGAATTCATCAATCTCTCCCGAAATACAAGTAATAAGTGGCAGGTGAACTGGGTGAAGAGTAGAGTGAACTTTATAGTTACTTACACTATGTGTATGTTTAATCTGCAAATTAAATTTGAATTGATTGTTATTGTTGCTTCCATAGACATATGCGTGTATTTTTCCAACTCTAAATGTATTGTTTTACTAGTATTTATGTGTATTTAAATGTCTGAAACCTAAAATATGCATTATGTGGTTAATAACACTGCATAGCTGTGATAATATGACAAAAGCAGTGCATGTCTCTCTCTGGCTCAGCGCCAGCCAACGCGTGAAACCACAGTTTGAATTTGACAGTTATGCGATGTCACCGAACGTTCTAAATCCCATATGTGGGACCATACTCTCAGGGGCACGGAAATAAGAATCCCATATGTGGGACCGTACCGCTCAAAAGGTTAACAATTTATTCATGACTAACGTAGGCTATAGGCCACTTGGAAGTTGGAACAAAGAAATATAATAAGTCCTCTGTAACTTCGTAACATCTCAGCACTCTAAATGGCATAGGCTCATTTAGCCTATAAACAATGCACCAATAAAAATGAGTCTTTCTTAAGAAATAAATTAAGATAAATTCTAAATTAAGATAGGTATTTGGCAATAACGAAATTAAGATAAAGGCTCCACAGGATTTGCTTCGCCACTAGCAGCTGAAATTTGACAAAAGAATGCCAACATTAGCCTATATAGGCTACTCTGTCTACATTATGCATTTAAGACTCAATTAATATTTAGTTATAATTTTTAAAACCTTTACTCACCAAGATTAGGTTAGGCCTACATGTTTTTGTGGAGGAAAATTATTGAATCCACTGTAGATGGCTTCAGTGCATTCCTGCGTTTACTGATGGAGCGTTCAGCAATATAACCCACTGGCTCATTATTCTCATTATGCACATGGTCATAACTTTTCCACACCTCAGACTTTGCTTTAGTTGCTGGTACAACCAAAATGTAATCGCCAGAGGCAAGCCTCCGTTTCACCTACTCAGCACACATTTTCGAATCTTTCTAGCTCTAATCGAAACCCATCACATGACAGCTCATTTACCTCGCAAACTGGAGCGCAAGCCCGAGTCCGGCCTGAGCCCATTTAAAATTATATAAATTAAGCCCGAACCCGATGGGTTCCCAAAGATCTTCAGATACGTCGGGAACATGGAAACATTTGGATTCGTGCCGAATGAGAGAGGTAGGCATCAGCTGCACCTTAAATTAATGTTTTTGGATTGACGTTTTTATAGCCTAAACTTTAGAGGATTTGTTTTGGAGAGAAACTAATAACTGTTTTTATAATGTTTGTAAACATTTTGCTTTAGACTACAAGCATTTTTTAGCCTTCATTATTTCGAAAAGTAATAGGGCTAATAAAATGTGACGTGAGCCGCGAGTTTTTTTTTTTTTTTTTTTTTATAAAAAATATCTTATACAAGTGTTTTTTTTTAACAATGCAGCAAACATTTTTAAATATCTTAAAAATTCTTTGATGTCTTTAAAGTGTTGATAGAATTTTTTTTTCTCTTTTTTTTTTTTGTAGCTTACATTTGGCCAAAATCTAGAAAAGATGAGGCTGTATTGGCTGTGACTGACATTATTGGCTAACGTTAGATCTAAATTTTTTGCTCTTTTTTTTTTTGAGTAAAGAAAACTTTATTATTATTATATTATTAATTATTATTATTATTAGGCAACTTATAGGCAAAGAATATTGGTTTTTAAAAAATAACTGATTTAATTTTTAATCTAAGTGTATTTTTAATTATTTATTTAACTGCTAAATCTTCAGGACATCAAAGAGTCATATGTAGACTGGGACATAGCTGTATTGTATAATCTAAGTCATTTTTAATTATTTATTAAACACTGTGTTCAGGAAAATGTAGACTGGGACATAGCTGTATTCAGTTGGTGTTAACTGGAAGAAGCCAGGTGGCGCAAAGGGGCGGATTGCGAACTGAATGTAATTGTAAAATGTTGGTTTGTAAACAGAGATGAAAGGAAGAAGTAAAACAACAATAACATTACAATATAACATTGTAACATCCTTAAAAACCATTAAAAAAGTTATAGTGAGTTAATTTCAAAACGTGGGATACTCTAAGGCTAAAGTCTACTCATCAAAAATTGAAAGAAAGACCTTTACACAAAGGCTCTTACTGCATGCTATTGTTATTAAACAGTCATTACATATATAAATACACGGATTAAAAGCTAAATGTTTTCATTTCGGTTCATTCTTGGTTTAAAAAAAATCTTCAGGTTCCATATGCAGAGTGACATGAGAACGGTCCAGCATTTAGAAATAGTTCTTATTAACTATGTTATTATTCTTGATTTTTCAAACATATATATAAAATTTGATTTTTTTTTAATGCCATCGGCCTGAGTAAATGTCACAATTATAGAATTGGGGTAGTAATTTAGGAGGTGAAAATACTGTGAAATTACAAATGGCTTGGAATTTTAAAGCATAACAACTGAAGGTCTATGAAACGTTAGTCAATAAAGCATTGTTTTAAACAATGGCTCTTAAAGTTTTGAACTAAAATATTATTTCAACCATACAGCCTGTGAAAAAACAAAATGCATACTTTTTAATGAAAGAACACTTAGAGAGTGTAGGTTGCTTCTCTTTTTTGAATTTGTACTTCAATATAATGAGGTCCAAGTTTAAGAATAGCCCACACTAGTTCTTTTTTTTAACTGTCTATTTAACAGCATTAACTTACAATGAAATAACGTCTTCCTTCAGGTAGACTGAATGTTTTCCTGCCTTGCTAAATGTTGGGCTCATGATAAATAAGTTGTATTAGTCTCAAACTGATTTGGTAAAATCAAACTGCTGACCTGGGTCATTTAGCACGAGTCGCGCTCACTGTGAAGCGGGAGCAGCTGACGGAGGATTCCACTTGGTCTTAAAGCCTTCCGCAAATGCTATGATCACAAATAACAATGATTTTCGTAAAAATAATGATTAATTATCAATTGAGAATTTGTTATTATTATGGTCTTGTGAAAATAATAATATGGTCTGCGAGAAAATAATGAATACAAAGAGTAGGGCTGTAACATGACAACACAGCGTTCCTCGCCAACATGAGAACATGACAACAACAAAAACAGCGAGTTCCTCGCTGGAGCCAACAAATAGACCGAGTTCAGTCTTTTCAGCTGGAGGGGTTTCAAAACTTGCAGGGGGTAGTTCTTGTATAGCTTGTGGGGGTCGAGATAAGGTTTTGATCCACTTCAAATGTTCACTACTGTATAGCGCAATCTAGTTTATTAGTTAGTTATTAGTTACCTTAACTCATTAAATATTAACTGTTTATTTAGTTTCGTCTAGTTTTTTTAGAGTGTGAAATATAAATTCTCACAGAATGTAGGGTAGGCCATTCTCAATACATAAAATATCAGTTTTATTTCAATTTCCTTTTTTTTTTTTTTTCAGAGGAAAAATCAGTGTAAAGGCATCTCTCCATTACAGACCATTCTGAAAGAAGAATTTATGCAAACGCGTATAAAATGCTTTAAAAACTTTAACAGAGATGTCTAGAGGCTATTTAATAGGTCTGCCTCCCATGTAAGATTTTTCTAGTTACTAGTCGTTCATTTGTCATTATTCAACTAATCAGAGGTTTATATTAAATTTACATCTATAATCCATAATGAGCCTTAATATATTCTGCGCTCAAGCACATGCATGAAGTTTGCCACAAAGCACAAGCAGAAGAAGACTAATATTTGTAAAAAAGGAGACATTTAATTATTTATTAATAAATGTTTTCTTGTCGGCTGCAAGATGAAATTCACAGTGCTGACTCTCTCCACATGAACGCGCCTTTAAAGAGAAATACAACCTTCACAGATTACACAATGCTTTCGTTTTATATTGATTTGTTTAAAAGACATTTCAAGCATTCTGTTGATATATTTCTCATGTATGTGAGACACCACAATTTTCAGTTATTTCATTATCAGGAAAAAATTCAAATGATAGAGATGGCGCCTCCCTGTCATGCATGCGCATTGATAATTTTCGCACAAACACTTGAATATGAATAATAATTCACATTTTGCATGTGCATTACAAAGTAAATCACTTTTTTACATGCAATTATACAAAATAAAACCAAACAAGATTTGTGATGAAGATAAAATATTTAGATAAATAAGAATAAATGCTGCGAGTTGCACTCAGCATCATGCACCATGCAAATCTTGCACTCTGATATTTTACGGACTATGATACTCACATACTCACTTTAATTTATTAATTTCTTGTTTTAATTAGGCCTAAATAATGGGAGCGAAATTTTACAGTGGCTCACGTTTTACTAAAATAAAGGAAATAATTTATTAAACAAGCAACAATTTCTTAATCAGTGTACACACAGATATCTTTTTCCCAAAAAGTTGTCTGTCAAAATAAAGGAAAGATAACGAATAACAAAGTAGTGCGTGACAAAAATGCATGTTTTATTAAAGGAATTTTAAAATATAAATTAAAATATAGGTCTAATATATGAGAATATTGACATTTTGCATATAAATCCATGTAGCCTAGCTCACTAAAATAGGCTACCACTTTATATGCTCCAATGCAAAGTAAACCACAATTTCTTTAGAATAATATAACACATAATTCTTATTATATAAATAATAGTGCAATTCTATTAAATGTGTCAAATCTAAAATATGGTATTGTACTGTGCAGCTTAGAGAAAATATAAGCACAGGCACAGGCTTGACATTTATCCTGCTTGAATTCGTTCTAAGAAATGCACATAACTTCATAATTACTAAACTTTCATCAGTGAATATTAAATATTTTAACTACAGTGTTTTTCTTTCATTTTTCCCAACTGCAGCCGTCAAATGTAACACATCGGCTAGGCAATACTGATGGCTATTTGCGAAAATGTGCTTTGATGTGCTTGTTTGAAAACTTGTGGTTAAAGCGCCACTCAGCGGTCAAAAGCTGCAAATGCACTTTGCAGACGCGGCGGCGGCGTCACTCGCAGTGGCAGAACAATCATTTTGGTATGTACTGTATACATCATAGTGAATGGACTGATCTTGATAGCAGATGACTAGTAACACTGTAAGTATGTGGTATCTACTTACAAGATTAAAGATAAAACACTTTTTAAACACTTTACTGTCATTCCTCTAGCTTTATATATATATATATATATATATATATATAAAATATATATATAATGTGGGTGTGTGTGTGTGTGTGTGTGTGTGTGTGTGCATCATTACAGTCTGTAAAAAGGGTTCATATGTGTATTTCTTATCATCACAAGACTGCAATCACCTGTAATCAGAAGACTTCCTGTTAATAAAGTATCTGGAAAAGATATACTCTATTAACAAAGCATTAAATTATATTAAATAAATACAAAAATAAATAAAACAAGCAAATTAAATGATAACTCACATGTATCTGGTCAACTGATGAACCCATGTGTCAAGTCAAGTGAATTATTAATCATCTTATAACAGGTGTCCAATACTGACTTCAGGAAAAGGGGAATAACCAATCACATTTGAGGTAACAATTAAAACAGCAAGCCCCACCCCACGACTGACAAAAATAAAAGTGTTTGCGCGCACAGAGGAGAGAAGGGTCTGTCTGCAGACTGCAAGAGAGGGGCGTAACTTGTCCAAAATCACACAGAACCACGCAAGATGTAGAAACGAGATGTTGTTGGCAAGATGGCAGCTCTTAATGAGGCAACATAACATTCCCCAAGATAATAGTTTAAATTTAAGTTTATAAGTCAGTTTCATGTTGTGCATTATTGATTCTGGAGCTGATAATCTATTAAAACGTAACCTTCCGCGCTTAGCGTTGTTAAGTAAGCAATATTTTTAAGTTCTTGCAGGGTAATAACACTTGGCGGTTAAAAGAACAAAATAAGCTAGGTAGGTTAGCCAGATGAATGTTGTTAAAATGGCTCTTTTAAAAAGCACTCTCGCAAGTAGATAATGTTAAATTTAATAAAGATGGGGGTTGCTGTTGTAGTGTCACATAGCATTTCTTGTGTGTTGTGAAGTGTTTTTATTGAAATGTTGAATAAGTTCACTGATGAACCAATATAAAGTGAAATCACCTGCTGTAGTTTTGGCTGGAATGAAAACTGCTAAGTGAATCATAAAAGTGCTGGTTGTGCCACTCTTAACAGGTGTTCTTCAGCCTGAATAGAGTATTTAATGAGTTTACTGAAATGATGTGGGTGTATTACACCTTTAGAGTTTGGAAAGTGTTGTGAAGTGTTTTTGATCTGATGTGTGTAAAAATAAAACTCTTAATTTTTAAATTGCTTCCAGTTTCATCCAACGGTTTGTAGGGAAGGTACATAAGAAAAAAAAAATTCTTAAGGCACGAACTACAAATGCCAGATCTGCAGCAAAATAGGAGAGTATGCATATGTTGTGGCACATATGCAAACCCATGAGAAGACAGCTGTTAAACATGGAGGTTTTTGTTTCTGCACCCTCCAGCGTTTCTGCACCCTCCGGCGTTTCTGCACCCTCCGGCGTATCTGCACCCTCCGGCGTATCTGCACCCTCCGGCGTTTCTGCACCCTTCAGCGTCTGTGCAACCTCCGGCATCTCTGCACACTGCAGTGCAGCTTCCTATCCAACAGTCATTATGCTGTCTAACAGTGATGACACACCTGCCACCTCAACCCAAACCACCTGCTCGAGTAACCCAAAAATAATAAATGAAAAAAACTACATGCACATTCTGTAATTTGATAGTAAACAAAAAACATCAAGATACACATTCAAAGATGTCACTCATCAGCAAATACAGATCACCATCACCATCTTCCATCCCAATGCATAGACCATAATAAGGGCATTTTTGCTGTCCGAAGACGTTTTTCTAGATTTGGAAATCCCATACATATACAGAAATGCACCTGGGGAAGCAACCATCAGGTGAGCTACAGCAATGCAAACAGGCTTCTGAATTTTCCAAAAGAAGTGGCTTAATGGAGTTTCAGTGCATCCATTTGAAGTCATTATCATATTGTCCTATTTCATCCGAACCAGAAATCATACTTAAAAAAGAAGTTCTGTCAGATATGGTAAGAAAAAAAATGGATTTCTGACAACACAAAGAAAGTGTCTTGCAAAAAGCAGATTCTGAGAGCTACCCACTGAGTAAAGAGGTCTCATTTGGCAATGGAACATTGAAAATATGTGTCAGTCCTGGAAACATTGATTATTCTTTTTTAGGCAGAGTAATTGTTTGTTTTGACAAAAAAAAGAAATGCTTGGAACTGTCCATGCTCTAAACCAAGGAATTCATGTCCTCATAAGTCCATTGTGAAATGACACTTGAACCAGACTCGACCTGAACTTTTTCTAAAAGTCAGATCCAATCTTAATTACACAGAAAGCAAAAATTGTCACGTTCACTGGCATACTGGAATGAACTTAATTGTTAATTCATATTATAACCTACAGTGATCTCATGACTAATATAGTATTATTTTCCTTCCTTATAGATGTGACCACATACTGTAAAAGGTGTGGGTTGTGTGGACATGTTTACCGATAGCAGGAATGGGCAGAGGGGCTGCACAATTTCGATGACCACACAATGTTAACACTGCATCTTTGTCTGTTCAGGTAATCTTCACTTCTGCATTCATGCAACTTTAATGCACCCATCCTATTTTAATAAACACATGACTTGTGTTTTTAATGTATAATTTTAATTTATAATTTATTTTAAACAGGAATGATTTAGGAATTTTGATAATTCTTTATAAACAGGCAAATGTTTGTTCTAAAAGTTTCAACCTTAAATCCTGGCAAGCACTCACAAATGTCAACAGAAAAGCAAACATGACTTGACAATCTAATTTCAAATGCTATTACAGAATCACACTGCAGTTGGCAGTGCCTCGGACATCTTAGAACAGACCAACCAAGAAAAGTATCCAAACCATGTCTCCCTTCTACATGGTTATCTTCACTTTAAAGCATTGACAGCACATAATTACCATTTTTTCATGTGTGCACTGTGGGGTCCACCCACCTGTCGTGATAATGAACTTGCACAAGAAGGGAGTTTTTAGCATACCAGGTAAGTAGTGGTCTTTCTCCTCTTTACATGAATAGTTCTACCAAGTAACACTGATTTTGAGCAAAATGTCTTACAGTGAGTTATACTGAGGATCCCCCACCACAGTTTGATGGTCATGTTGATAATTGAAGAATTCTGGCAATCTGTTGGCCAAGAAATTATTTGCAGAGGCTTTTTACAAAGTAAGTTAAAGATATGAAAATGTATCCTGTTAAACAATACAATATACAACAATGATATAAAACAAATCTGATACTTAAACAAGTAATTTTAAAAAGGTTGGGTTTCAATAAATGTACTGGATGTCTATAAACTGCTAGATGTTTTTGAAACAGCTTCCAAGTTTGGTTAAAGATGTTGTGAAATGTTGGTAAAAGAATGTTGTGTGGATTCAGAGGGCTCCAAAATGGATCTTCTCCTCCTTTTGAGGGAGGACATGAAAACAAGGAGCACTTATGAAAAAGTGTTTCAAAAAGTAGCATCTGGTAAGTGCTATATATATATTATATATATATGTAGTTCCATAATTTATGTAATGATCTAAGCAAATATTTAATAGTTATATTTAACCTGTCACTATGAGTCTGTACATGTACCTGAAGACAGCTAGGTTAATGGCCAGGCTAATCATGTGTATTTCCATTTCAAGGTGGCTGGGCAGTTATCATGTGTCCTTGTGGCATTGTGAATTCAGTCAAATTCAACATAAGAGTTGAAACCCATGTAACCACACTGGGTAGTACATTAAAGTTAGCTCAAATGATATATAGGGAATTTTAATAATTAATCAGGAATATGATTAATATATATATATATATATATATCTCTATATATATATATATATATATATATATATATCTCATGTGACAGTTATATTAAAATTATTGAAGATGAAAAATAGGTCAATTGTATATATCAATAACTCATTACAAGGCACTGTAATTTACTGATTAATATGTCAATATTCCATTCTTCATATCAATTAACGTGATATCTTTTACTGGGAATTAATGCAAATCAAACAGTGGTTTGTCCAGCAAACGGCCGTAAGATTAACTTATCAACTTTCAATAAAGTTATCACTTCTTATAATTCCAGGAAAAAATAGTTTCTGGTATAATTAAGGTCCCTGACATAAAGGCCGCAGATTGGGTCAGGGTTCGCAGGCCCCACAGAGACAACAAACTCGCTTCATATTGGTCTGTTCCTCTTCAAGTTACTCATCAGTTAGGCCCAGCCACCTTCTTGCTCAGGCGGCACACCACGCAAGCCTTCTCCGCAAAGTGCCGCCAGCGACGGCACACGGTGCACCTCAAGCCTTCTCCCCGCAAAGTGCCAGGACACCCCCATCACATACACGGCACAGGTGCACGTCCCCGCACCTCAGCCACCACCCCCCTGCTTGACAGGACACCCCAGCACTTCAGCTGACACCTCAGACAGCCCCTGCACAGGCTCCAGACATGCCTATCAACCTGCCAGCTGAGATGTGTGCCTGCCCATCACAGACTGCCCAGCCTCATCCCCGTGTTTCTCCACGGCCCTTCCGCATTCGTTCTTGCACAGGGCACTTACAGGACTTTGTGTCAACATTTCATGTTTGAAACCCTGTAGGAGGGGGGGAAATGTTGTGTTCTCATACAAGTGTAGTTTGATAATGCAATGAGTTAGTGTTCAGTGATGCATCGAGTTTGATTGTGCTGAAAGCATTCTGTTGTGCCTGACCAATGTATGTGTTCGACTACTGGTGTCTGAAGACAGAGAAGTTAAGTAAAAAGATACGATAAGTTGATGTTACTCCCTGTGTCGGTGTGATCCTTATCAAACGTAACATGACCCTCTCCTCTGTCTTCCAGTAAGTAACCACGATACAGTAAATTAATAATGATGATCCTTATATTTTACAAAACACTTTTCAAAATAAAGTTGCATCACACAACAAGATAAAAACACTTCAAGGTTATACAACATGAAGAAAAAGAAAAAGAAAAAGGAGCTTCAAATGTCAATACAAATTTAAATAAAATCATGTAAAATAAAGATTTAAAAAATGAAATAAAAGAAAGCTCTTTCAAAAGTAGATGAAATCAAAGATGAAAGAGTTTTGCTAGCATTCTCAGGCAGAGTTGAAAATAGCCTTAATCAAAATTAATGAACATTTGCAATACATTCTTTCTTGTTTAATTTGGACTCCCAAAAGAAAGATGCCTTGATTTTCCCCCCATGGACCCCAGGGCACTATCTGCTGTGTGTAAGTGTATTTTTAGTATTTTTTCCAAAATCACAATTATGGAGGATTTATACTGAAATAAACACATGTAAGTTGTAGGTCTGCTTTCTTTTTAGCCTATTGTAATCCTGCCATTGACTTGGATCTTTTGTGTAATGGTGAAGACTTGTTGACTCATTTCCAAAACTACTTTCCCTGTAGGTTATTAAGCCACTTAAAGATATATAAATCGTTTAAAAAATGTTTTTTTTTTTTTTTTTTTTTTTTTTTTTTTAAAGAATTCACTAAGTTTTCATTTTAATATTACAATCCAAAGAAGAGTTCTGCAGTACCTGCGGCCTGAAAGATCTCCCCAAACCAACAGATGCTGTTGTTATTGATTGGGTAAGTATGAACACACAGACACACACAGCCTTGAACCTAAACGGAGTGTTGTAAACCATAATAAGCTGAGTCTACTCAAATTATTGGAGGACAGTAATTTTGACCAATTTGCTAATTTTACCAAAGTTCACCAATTTTGTTTTTTTCATTGGCACTTAGCTAAAATTTGCCAAATTCTTGTTACATTTAGCCTACTTATACTGAACAAACAATAACAATTAAAACAAGTTACTGCTTCCAAACAACATGAATTTCATAGCTTAACTTGAATAAAATAGTCATTGATTGAACAGCATAGTAACCATATTTCATTAATGATTTAGTATTTTTCAATGTTCAAATAGAAATGAAGGCTATTAATTCAAACAAGTTATTACCTCGCACAAGGGTGTGCAGAGGGTTCCACAGAGGTAGTGGCACACACACATTACCTTCGCCATTTTGTGTATTCTTGAACTAACTTGGATTTAATTTAAGAATCTGTAAATGAACATGTGCATAAGAGTAAACTAAACACTGTTAACCCTTAATGCAACTTCTTTTGATGCACAATTTTTCAGAGTGCTAGTCAGTTCACATACTTCTCGACACGATTAGCTGTTGTTTAAATGAATAGGCTATAACTGTAGCTAGCTTCTGCCGTTCTCGATCAGTTTGATTGCTTGTCTGTCAGTCAAGGCCGGCGCAAACCCTTACGTAGCAATCTAGGGTAGCAATGCATTGTGGCAACAATGAACAGCAAGCCTTCAGCTAATTTATTGACCACATAATTATTGTTGAAAATTGTTGAGAAGGGAACTTTTCATTCATTCATTTTGAAAAAAGACAGATGATTGCCACCTGTGTAAGTGAATTTAGTTTTAACACAGCAAAAAGTGCAAATTTGCAATGAACATTAGAATAAAATGTATTAAGAAAAAGTGTGTTTAAGGGGAAAAAAAAAGCATACACATTTTAACGTCTACCTACCGATTTTGCCTTCTCTTGGGTTACTTCTCCCGTCTTTGTGAAAATCACAAAGATCAAAATAGCTAGACTAACGTTAGGCATCTGTTGCATCAATCAGCGGTGTTGTCAGGCAGAACTTCAGACATACCAAATCAGATTAAACAGAAAAAGTTTACATTTATATTTTTAATTCTTAAAATAAACTAAACATATGTTTTTAATGCCAAAACATGGTATTTTAAGCATAGTAATAACTTGAGTTATAGTTGTAACTTTGCTTATTAATGACAACATTAGGGTTTACAGTGTATAAAATAGGTAGGCCTAATTAGACAACAGTTTGTTAATGTGTGTTGTCTTTTAAACATTATGTTTTTTTCACATGTATGGAAATATTAATTTAAAACTGTATTTACATTTGTTCATGCAGGCACAGTGTGAGAATTGTGCAAGGTGGTTCCACAACTTATGTCTGCAGTTTCAGACTGCTTTCCCGTCTGACGAGGAATTGCCATGGTAAATTTTCTCTTGACATTTTTTATATTGATTTTGTGCCAAAAACATCTAACTTACCATTTTACTTGCCTTCTTTTTTGTAGTGTTGAAGATGTTCAAGAGGCATCCTGCTCCTCAGAGCCATCTGTGCAGATTTGTAGAGGGAGAGGTTCTAGAGGGGACGAAGCTGACTTTCTTGAAGGAGTAGATCCATCACAGGACACGCAAGTATATATTCATGAAATATGCTTTGCTTTTTAGTTATAGATTAAATAAAACATATATAGAATGAAAGTGAATGCATGACGTGACATTTACAATTGTCATTTCTATATTGCTTTTGTGCCAAAAACATCTAACTTACCATTTTACTTACCTTCTTTGTTGTAGTGTTGAAGATGTTAGAGAGGCATCCTGCTCCTCAGAGCCATCTGTGCGGATTTGTAGAGGGAGAGGTTACGGTTGGAGAGCTAACATCAGACCCTACAGAAGTCGGAGCCAAAGGTCCCGAGGCAAGGGCTGTACATTAGAGACAGCGCCTAATCATTCTGGTGGGTGGAAAACAGAAAAGGACCCTGACCATTTGCCTCAATCCCCCCATCCTTTCCTGCCCAAAAGAAAGCCAGGTGTGCAGCCACCACTGTCAACTTCTGTGGACAACCCAACACCCATTGAGCTTTTCAAAATGTATTTTGACAAGTCTGCCATCAAAACACTGTGTGCCAACACTAATAAAAAGGCAAGGAATATTGCTGCAGGAAAAAAATTCAAGTAGACTGAAGTCACAGAAGAAATGTGCAAATACATTGGCTTCACCCTATACATGGGCATTCTAAAGCTTCCAAAGCTCAGAGATTACTGGCGTGTCAAGTCCATCTTCCATGTTCCTTGCCCTCAGATCACATGGAACATGCACTTGAGTGACCCTGCAGAAGATGCTGCCAATGACAGGAAAAAATGCACAGATGAGTATGACTGTCTGCATAGAATACAGCCTCTTTATGACATTTTACGTGTAGCCTGCAAAGCTGTTTACCAACCTGACAAAAACCTTTCTGTGGATGAGCGTATGGTAGCCACCAAAGCCAGAATCAGCCTGAAGCAGTACATCAAAAACAAGCCAACAAAGTAGGGAATAAAACTGTTTGTGTTGTGTTACAGTAGTGGCTACACAGTGGATTTCAACATTTACACAGGGAAGTCCAGTGTTGTAAGTGGGAAGGGACTTTCATTCGATGCTGTGATGTCGCTGGTCAGAAAGGAGTTCTTGGGATCTGGATATCACATTTACTGTGATAATTTTTATTCCAGTCCAGTACTTTTCCAGCACCTTTATAACCTGGGGTTTGGAGCCTGTGGAACCATCAGGGACACAAAGAATTGGTGTCCCAAAAACGGATCAATAAGGTGGATCAGACAGGGATCACTCCTTTTCACAAAATGGATGGACACATGAGAGGTGAGTGTGTGCACTACTTTGCACACTGCATACTCGGGGGACACTGTGAAAAGAGTGTCCAAGTCCAGCAGTGGGTACAAGAATGTGGATGTTCCAGTTCCTACGGCTGTGAAAGATTACAATCGCTTCATTGGGGGAGTTGACCTTTCAGATCAGTTGATTGGCTACTATTCCTCATGGAAAAAAAGCAGAAAGTGGTACATGACTGTGCTGCACCATTTCATTGACATTGCTGTCACAAACAGCTACTTTCTGCACAAACAACTGTGTAACAGCAAAGAGGAGCAGCCCATGACACACCACGCCTTCCAAGAACAGCTGACAGCGGAGCTGTGTAGGGTTCGTTGCAACCTGCACGGGAGATCTACCAGCACTTACCTGATGCCATTTCTGGTACAGTTGGCTCAAAAAAAGCCACACAGGGGCGCAGGAAATGCAGGCTGTGTGGGAAATGCACTTCATTCATGTGTGAGGCATGCCAAGTGCCCCTCTGTGTTATTCTGGACAGGAACTGTCACAAGTCCTATCACAGCTAGGGTTGCCTCAACATTGCTCTCAAAAGCAAAATGTTACTGTTTGACTTCACAGCGCACATTTATAAAAATGAATGTATCTCAAAAACTAATTTATGTAAAGAGTTCAAATCAATTTTATGTAGTTGTAAAGTGTTTTATGCAAGTTTTTTACATTGACAAATTTGAGGTTGACATTAGTCTACTCAAAAGAATGACAACACAACATGTAAAAATAAACGATTTTTATTTTTTTGTGTGTGTTTATTGCACTTTTGAGCTAATATCTAGTTACTATGGAACTGACAAGCATAGCCTTCAGATTGGGGTTAAAGGATTGTATTGATATATGGCATATGAAAATACTCAAAATAAGATATGCTCTGATGGAACTGTTCTATAATACTTCTTAAATACACTTTTAAAATACTTTTTTAATCAGGGGTTTATCCTTTTTAATGTTAGTTAATCCTATCATTAAAACTATACATGTTCATGTTATTTCACAGTACATAAACTAATCTTAAAACAAAACTTTAAATAATTTTTTAATAAATAATATATTAAAATATTTTAAACTAAGCTTTAATTAATATATATATATATTGTTCATGTTAACTAATATAGTTAAATAATATAGTCTTTAACATTGGTACAAGCTAAGTATGAACAACATATTTTGTCTGTAATGGGAATATTTATTCCAGAATTTGAAAAAAAGTATATTTAAAAGAATATCAAATAATTTAGCAATATATACAGTAGAATTAGTTGCAATAATGCTTGCATTCCAGTGGATAGAAGATGTTAGTCCAGATAGAGAGATTATATGTTCAGACACAATGTCAGTGCTAAATAGTTTGGTTTCATATAAATCCATTAGAGAAGACATTTAAATAGTAATGGATTATACAGTAGAAAGAGGATTTAATAAACACATTTGATAGTTAAATAAATAAATCAAAGGAATAGGGGAACACACAAGCTGGGTTTTTTTTATATAAACACACAAAAACCACAAATACAACATTTCATAACAAAAAAAAAAAATAAAAAATAAAAAAAAAAATAACAAAAATTTTTATTTTAAATACATCTGAATAGAGGCAAGACTATCATCCATGTATGTATATAAACAGTTGGTGGCGGTATGTACCTATGATGTGGAATACGCCAAAAAATCCAAAGAAAAAGATAAAAGAAAGGCTCCGTTACCTGAAGGAAAAGGATAATGTTAATGAGGCAGCAGCGATTGAACAGGACTTTTATTTTGATCTGGTGGTGTGACGTCATAAGACTAGCTTCTTCGTCTGTTTCAGCTCAAGGAAGGTTTGTGGTTTTAAAATGTTAAATTGTTTTAATTAGTATGACACGTTCAGTATACTTTATAGTTTTTTTTTTGTTTTTTTTTTACAAGCTATGTAAAGTTTTTAATTATTATTCAATGTAGTATTGTAAAACTTTACGTAACATTAATGAATGTTATTTTGTGTAAATAAATAGCATGCACGTATTTGTAACAGAAACGGTGCGTCTAATTTTTTTTATAGTGAAGGCAAACAATACAAAGATGACACCAATGATATACAACTTTGTGTAGAGTTCACAACATGTAGCAACAATATGTCATCTGAACATACAAAACAAACAAACACTTTAACAATTGCTTAAAGAAAAAAGATAAAGAAAAAAGAACATGAGGGTCTACACTGAAAATGAAACAGTTTAGCAATGCTAGGTAAATAATGGTCAATTTGTCATTTTTTACAAAATTCATTCTGAATAGTACTGTAAAACTAAAAATTGTATCCAAGATAAATACTTTTATAAATATATAAAAAGTACACATTTATTTTAGTTCAAACTTTTATTTTAGATGCAATTCTGCACTATTTAGTAATCAGTTTACGGATAAGAGTAAAAAAAAAAAAAACATTACTACTTTAAAACAATAAGTGATTTCACAGATAAAAACAAAAAAGGAGACATTAATCATTTACCAGTTACCTAAATCCTCAATGCAATCATATAACTACAGGGATTCACCTCTGGCGAATTATATTAGCCAATGTTCTATTTGATTTTGTTCAGAGTGTGCTTAATTGACCAATTCCCATGATTCTGTTACTAGTCCGACAATGTGTGGTTGTCAAGCTAGCTGTCAGGATTCTAACTGTTACAATGTGTTGTTATGGTAGTTTCAGAGTGGAAAAAGTAAGTGGAACAGTTTACCCCCAGCTGGTTCACTCAGCCTACTGTCATACTTTACAACTAGGCTTACTCTACATTCCAGCCCTGAAGGTTACAGGGAAAGATGAGGAGTTGCTCTCTCCGTGTGGTTCCTCCAGGCCTTTTAGGTTCAATTCAAGTTTATTTTGTATAGCGCTTTTTACAATACAAATCATTGCAAAGCAACTTTACAGACAATTAAGTTTCTACAATATTTAGTAGTAGTAGTAGCTTATCAGTGACTGTCAGTTTATGTGCATATGACAGGAATTTTCAGAAAAATTAATACAAGATGTAGTCAACCAGACGATGAACACTATTAATAGCAATTATTATGTGCATGCATAGTAAGTAGCAATATTTGTTAGTTCGGTATGTTGTTTCAAGGTTAGCATCATCTGAGGTCCTCTGAGGGGTTGGCTTTATCTCTTCTCAAATGTTCTGGATCCAGACTGGAGCTTGTGTGGCAAAACAGAGAAACAAATAGAGACATCATTAGCGTAGCTTCTGTTCCAACCAAGTAAAATTAATTAGTTTAACCCAAGCTAAAGAAGAATAATGCGCATTTGATCAGATACAACTGCAGTCACAAATTATGAGATGCGTTATTTGAATGCTTGGCCAAAGAGGTGTGTTTTTAATCTAGATTTAAACAAAAAAAGGTTGAGGCAGCTTCTTCACCACATCCCTTTTAGGAACATGTGCCACATCATTTTCCTTTATAGCAAACTTGGGTCTCTCCCACTCTTTCGTGTTTCCCTGGATTCTTCTGAGAAAGTATTTCGTCATCCTCAACTTTCTCAACCATGCCAATGTTCCTGGTGTATTGTCTTGGCATGATGGCTTTTCTACAATGTTTATGACATTAAAAATAAAACATGTAATGTAATATTACATTAAAATATGTTTAATACTAAACTTAACATATGTTTCATGTCTAACTTTACCCCACCGCAACATTTAAAAAAAAAAACGATCTCTCTTAGCAATTCAGGCTAGTCTTCAGCTAGCATCATCACATGGTTTATATGTTGGTAGTTCATCAACATGTATGATATAAGTTTTTCTACCTGAATCAATTTGCTTTGGCACAACAGTTGATTAAGTTGACAGCAAGAAAATGTACTTTTACATGCAAAAAAAATATTTTTGTGAAAAAAAAATGCTTACCACAGCACCATGAGGTCCTCTCCTTCATGGCCAAGGGGAAATGGGAGAGACTTGAAGACATAATGGTCACATGACCACAGATGTGTTCCATTGCCTAGATACAGGGGGGTCTACTCCAAGCCACTGTCTCACATTACCCCGTTCTCCCCTACCAGCACTCGGCCGACTTTTCCGCTGTGCAGGTTACTAATAAATGCCTCAGTGCTTTTATAATTCGCATCATAGACCCGTCTACTCCAAGCGCCAAAATTAAATATTTAAAAAGTTACAGCAGGCCACTTCTTAATTTAATCCTCCCACTGTGTCATACACCGCGGGTTTAATAAATATTTACCATCACGGTGTTTAATAGTGTTCTGTGTGTGCCCCTCCATATCGCTCATAAGCTTCTTACGTACCGGCTAGCAAAGCGGAAGTTTTACGTCATCGTATCTACTTCAGGTTGCAAAATAAGGTGGATAGACAGTTTCATCAGGTGCACTCTAGAGGGACTACTTAGCTGTTGTTATTGATTCTATTTGATTCTATTAACTTTCTACCGGAAGTTAGGGTCACAAAAGCACGCATGCGCAGTACCGTTTGTTTTGTTTATGCCCTTGAAACCGTCTATACATATCTATGATAGTACCTGCATGAACGGTCATGTGACCTGTTTTTTTGGGTTGTGTAGTGTGGACAGAGATCGTTTCTGAAATGCAGTGAAAACTCAGTGTAGACGAGGATCGTTTTCATTTTTAAAACGCAGTTTTAAAACAAATACACACTAGTGTGAACAGAGCTGAAGTTTGGGTCACAAAAATATTACATTTGTATATATTTAATTTTGTGTTTATATATATATTCTAATTACATATATAGTTTTGTTTAAATTACTTGAATCTGTTATGAGTTTAATTCATTTTCTAAATTCTGAGTGACAGTTGAGAGTTTGAGAGTTATCATGATGACTGCAGCCCATCCTCAGACAACACAGAAGAGCCCAGAATAACATAACTCTCGTCTCTCTCTCTCATTTAATACTGAAGAGAATAATACACATTTAGCAGCTGCTGCTAATATTACTGTTTTAGCTTTTCATTTAAATCTATAATGTTCAATAGACTGCTGGAAGAAGGCCAAGGCTGTAGATGATAGATTGTTATTTGCTGATCTATAGGAAAATAAACAGGATATAGATGAGTGAAAAAAGTTTGGTCAAGCTGACTTTGTGTTGATGTTTTATAATATATCATTATTAACTTTCTTGAAAATCCATCAATGCCACCAAAGATGACTATATTGTACTTAGATTTTCAATAGACAACTCTGATTATAAAATTGAGTATTTCTTTTAGACAACAAAATCATGCATTAAAAAGTTTGAGATAGATTGCTGGATAGATACAGACAGAAAGACAGACAGATATATAGGACTACTTACCAGTAAGATTTTTTATGTTTTTTAAAGAAGTCTCTTTTATTCACCAAGCCACGATGCATTGAGGCCTTTACTCTCTCCCACTGAACCCCATGTCTATCTGTTACTTATTTCCTGTTAAGAACATGAAAATAAAGCAAGGGGAAAAAAACTTAAGATGAAAAAATAACTTTCACTATGCACCTTATGAAAACCAACCATCAAGTAATTAAAGTGTTGTTTTTTGGTGTATTGATTTATCATTTGTATAACCACACAAATATCGTAGTTAAACAATGGTATTTGAACCAAATTTGGTCATTTGTAGTTGCCATTATTTAACTACAATAACCATGTTTTTTGTTATTTTATTTATTTAAACCATCCATTGAGTAACCTGAGTTATGGACAACGACATGTTATCACTAATTGTCGTACATTTTGATAATTAATAATGTTTGTAATTAATTAAAGCCCGGTTGTCGTTTTGATGTAGTTAAAAACAAACCCACAAAAAGTGTAATTATAAAAATTAACAATGCTCATTTCCACAAACATACGTAATCAACATTTTGAAAAAGAAACCCTCAAAAAGGGTTATTATAAACATTAACGCTGCTCATTTTCATAAATATGTTTCAGCGCTTGATTTTGCACTGATCGGCCACATTAGTATCTTTAAATTATTGTATTTTATTTTTGTTTTTTATATTGAAGTAGGTTTGGCATGAAATCCTCAAAAAGGTTAATTATAGATACGGTGAGACAGAAACCCACCTGTTCGCCGCTCATTTTCATAAACGTGTTTCAGCGCTACTGTAAAATCACCACAGCGCCACCTGCTGTTCTGGAAGAGGAAGTTACTCAACTCCATTTGTGAGAAAATTAAGCCAAGAGATCGTATAAGAGGACGAGTGTCTCACAATCATAACAGACAAGCATTTGTATGCACTAAATGTGGTATTTGTTCAAAGGTTACATGCAGTTCGTAGGATTGATTGTATTTGTGAAATATGATGATGATGCTCATTTATTTATATTTGTAAAGCACAATAAGTTTATTTGTTACACATCTGCGAGTTCTCTCACTCTGACCTTCGTATTTGCAAATCACTTTCTGTCTGTTTGTGAGTCGAGTTTTCCTTTGCAAAGCAGATTAAGTTTGTTTGCAAAATACTGGATTTGTTTGTTTAATTTCAGCACATTATTCACTCCATAGAAATGACTTTAATCGTTCGTCACTGCTGAACCCGGGATTGGAAACAGTTTTGTTGTTTTGTTTTTTGGGAAGGGGTCGTCTTTGTCACACGTCAGAAACACCTATTTTACATCACAGTATTGAAATCCCTGGGATCTAGTGAATGTCCAAGCAACAGCTGTGCCATATACAGTCAGGATTTATGATCTTTATGAGCGGTGTTTAGATGATGTTAGTCTGATCTGTATGCAGTAAGGTTTGTTTGTCTCTGCTCTACTAACACTGTATACAGTCATACAGGTGCTGGTCATATAATTAGAATATCATCAAAAAGTTGATTTATTGTGAGGCCGGTTGGATGTACTGCCAAATTCTCTGAAACGCCTTTGGAGACGGCTTATGGTAGAGAAATGAACATTCAATTCACAGGCAACAGCTCAGGTAGACATTCCTGCAGTCAGCATGCCAATTGCACGTTCCCTCAAAACCATAGGTGTGATTGGCAAAGGACAAAAAAGCAAGAAACTATACGGTGCACTTACCATGACTACAAAACAGTGCACATTGAATTAAAAATACACACACACACAAACAACAACAAAATTTATATACATTTAATGAAAACATTGCAAACAGTACAAAACAGTGCACATTGAATTAGACTACTTCTGTTTCTTGGCAGCAAGCTTTTCAATGCTTTCAGCCACAGCTTTTGTCAGCTCAGTCTTTCTGGCATTGAAAGCTGATGCCACTAATGAGTCTTTGGCTGCCTTCTTTCGGGCTGGATTGGGAGCATGAAGTTCTGCCCTCCTTTTGTTATCTGCCCTGTATCTCCAGCTTGACAGTTTGAGATTTTGTACGAGTGATGGGTTGATGGGGCTGTCCCTTGACAGCCTGGAGTAGTGCTGAATTGCTGAGACCTGCATAGCATTCAAAATACATTTAAAAACTACAAACAACCAAAATTAAAACACATTAAGGCTGCTTGTTTTGGCCTGCATGATGTTGGCCATCATACTAAATGAAGACTCTACTTGAGGCCATCTTGGCAAGTGTTGGGTACCTCAATGTTTGTCTTACTGCATTCCACCACAGGTCAACTCTTGTGTCATCCGTCATTGGTGGCAACATCATGTCACTTGCATATCTAAGATAAGAATATAAGATATAAGATTATAAGACTCTCTTTAAATGAATTTATAAATTAAATAATAAAAAGGGAAGAAAAATATAAATACACATCTAAATTAAATGATTGAACAAAAAAATCATAAAAGGAGTAATGTGGGAAATATGCATCAAAGACTGGGCAAAATAGGGATGAATTCCAAAAAATCTGTCAATGACTTGCTGCTGACGTGCACGAAAACTAGCCATTTATTGGGCATTTCTTGTCCTCCCAGATGTTTTGTTTTTCCTTATTTCTATGGTGTCCTTTACATCTATTAAAAATAACATCTTTATTTCCCTCTATATTTTTGAAAGGTATCTTTTCTTGTGTTTTTGTTCAGCCATTTTGTCAGTGCCTCCGCCTGTAGGTATGTGCTTTATTATAGACTTCTATGATTGCTAATCCACAACAGATGATGATTACTAGGTTGAACGTTCAGAATACGATTCCATAGGTTATATTTCAGCACGAATTTCGCGAATGGACAGCGACTCTTAAGTAGCATGTAGAACGAGTTCACGTCACGTAAATTTTTTGGGAAAAGCGTGTGGAATTGCGGCGAGCGTTTGTAACCTTGCACGTACAGAGCGCTCTTCAGAGCTAAGATACATCGTTATCGGGAAACTCGACCAGATCAGTTTTAAGCATTCATTAAAGTGAATCGGTTCAAAGGACTCATTAGTGGACAGATATGCTCATATAAAGTTACTCCCAAATATATTTTTAGGTAGCACAGATTAAATTTCAGGAGCATATGCGACAAAAATGTTGGCAATTTCGAGCCTAGTAGAAGCTGCTAAGCTTTCTAGCTAGAAGTAAGCAATAACCAACATGGCGTTACTTTACTAAGTTAACCCAGAATCGTTTAACATTAATGTTATGGAATCATGACAAAAATGATCAATAGATTGGTTAAATTTAAAAAGAAATCTTAAAAAGAATCACACCCCTGTAAAACTTGCGACATCTGTGGCATTGTGCTGTGTGATAAAACCGTGCATTTTAGAGTGGCCTTTTATTGTGGCCAGCCTAAGGCACACCTGTGCAATAATCATGCTGTCTAATCAGCATCTTGGTATGCCATACCTGTGAGGTGGATGGATTGTCTCGGGAAAGGAGAAGTGCTCACTAACACAGATTTAGACAGATTTAAATTAAATTTATGCATTTAGCAGATGCTTTTATCCAAAGCTTCTTACAGTGCATTTAGGCTATCAATTTTTACCTATCATGTGTTCCCGGGGAATCGAACCCCCAACCTTGCGCTTGGTAACGCAATGCTCTACAACTTGAGCTACAGGAGCACTGTAGATTTGTGAACAAATTTGTGAAAGCACAGATTTATGAACAATATTTGAGAGAAATAGGCCTTTTGTGTACAGTACATAGAAAAAGTCTTAGATCTTTGAGTTCAGCTCATGAAAAATGGGGGCAAAAACAAAAATGTTGCATTTAGTTCAGTGTATGTGTATATATATATATATATATTATATATATTATATATATACATATATATATATATATTTATTATGTTTAATGGAACTGCTAATTTTACATTTTATGCATATAGCTTTACAGTAACTAAAGTAATGAGTAAAACATTATACTGTAAATACATTTATGGAAAGTTATATGACACTGTAAAATAAAAAAAATACACTAGAGTAGATTCCTTTATTATTTTAGAGTACAATGAAATTAAGTCTTTTTGCTATAAAATAAAATTACAGTAAGTTACGAGCAAACTGCTGCCAGCTAGATACTGTAATTTCTACAGGAAGGTTTTTTACAGTGTAGATATGAATTTACAGTTTATTTTAATATCAAAAATCTAAAAGGTGTGCAATATTTTTGACACCTACATGAACACTGTAAAGTTGGTTTTATGACTAAGTAATTCTCCTCAAATGCTATTGAGCTTTAAATTATGGCATATTTTGTGTTTGAGCCCATATTTGATCAAGAAAAATAGCAATATTTACATACAATTTGACAGTTTAAGAATAAATAATAAAAATCTAAAACGTGTGCATTATAATTAAAACAAAAATTAACACTTTACATGTGTTGACTTTAAACCATAATCCACAAACTCCATTGCAGTGAGAAAAGTGTATATTAATGATGTATGTAACTTTAAACACTATACACTGTCAATTTTAAAATCGGAAAATCGACAAACGACACCTCTGTGCATTTCGTTGGGTCGTTTGTAAAGTCACAGATACTGTACGGACAATATGGCTCAGTTTTTTTTTATGTATCTTGTTCTGCTCTGTCTCTCAGAAAAAGTGACTTTACGCAGGCTATACTGGATTTACATGCATTTCCTGTCAGAGGGAAAGCCGCGCCCCCAGCTATGACACCACCGACCAAGTCCATGGTTGACACCCTCTCATTAGCATGTTACGCAGAGGAAAAATACATGTGAAACTACATTCAGAAATAAATGAGTGATTAAAAGAAAAGAGTTAAGATGAGTTTAGCATTTCCTTAAACATTTCCCATTTACCCACCAATTTATTTAATTTATTTGGCTACTTTCATCACACGTGTAATTATTTATACATGCATTTAAACAAGAAAACATTTATTTATTTGCGTAAGTAAGAGTTTTTATTGATTTGTTTAATTGGTATATTTAAAATAATATCAAAAATAATATTTTGTTAATAATAATAAAATATTAATTTTACTTTATTGTTAATTATAACAATTAAACAAATCAATAAAATCTTAATATTTCAATAATTCTGTATTTTATTATTTTAAATACTGATTTTTTATTTTACAGTGGAACAAGGTTAATGTAGTAGTAACTTATCTAAATAATAAAAATACATAATATTTTGTTTAATATTAAATATTTATTTTATAGTATGAAAGGATTACTGCAATTATATCACTTTTTTATTGTTATAATAAAACAAAATGAAGTTATTATTTTGGTTATTATTATTAGTAGTATAACACTGACATGTTATTTTACAGAGCAGTATGATTACTGCAATAGTAAGAGTTTTTATTGATTTGTTTAATGGTATATTTAAAGTAAAATAAAAATAATATTTTGTAAATAATAATAACAACAAAATATTTTGTACTTTTATACTTTTATTAATATACTTTTAATAAATAAATATTAAAATAAATATTATAATATGAATATTATATTTCTTTAATAAACATTGCAGTAATATTATTGGAATTTTTTTTTATTGATTTGATTAATTGTAATATAAATAATAAAATTATAATATATTATTGATAAATATTATTGATATTTATGTTATTATATAACATAACATTTCTTTATTTCTTATAATATTTGTTATAATTTCAATTATAGTAATAACCAAAATAATCATTTTATTTCATTATTAAATACTGACTTTTTATTTTTAAGTGCAATATTATTACTGCAATAAGATTTTTTTTAACTGGTAAAAAATAAAATAAATTACATTCATATTTACTTATAATTTTTATTAATAATAATAATACATGCATACATACTTTATTTAAGAGTACAATAGTATTATTGTAATCATATTTCTTTGATTTGTTATCATTCAAATAATAATAAAAAAAAATCATATTGTAGTTGCTATTATTAATCAAATCAGCAGATTATACATGTTTTATCACGAAGTTTAGTTAGAATATATTTTATGAAATACTATGATTAATGTTTTATTATATAATGTCAGAAACTCTCCCGAAGCTCATGTCAGTCTTGTGAGGAATGAATTACATTCATGATACAAACATCAATTCAGATCTGATCTCAAGTTCATTTCTCACTGTGTTTTATTATTTATGAACACAAACAATAGAGAAAAATGAATGACGTACTTTTCAAAAACATGATTCCTGAAGAACTTTTCAACTGAAAGAACATTTTGATAGAAATAATACAAATGATTGATGTGACACTACAATAAAAACACAAATGTAGATAAACACACACACACACACACACTCACTCTCTCTCTCTCTCTCTTTCACTCACTCACACACACCCACACTCTCTCTCTCTCTCACACACACACACTGATCTCACTGTCTATATGAGGATTTGTGACACATTTATTCTGACTTATTTCAGTGACTGAAGTTCAGCTGCAGTATTAATGTCATGAAGAGACTATAACATCTCACTGTTACTGATTTATCATGCAGCTCAAAGCATTATGGGTAGAATCTCTCGTCAGTCTCTTCTGATTTATCAACACAGTTTAACTGAAGACAGAAAATTAACTCTAAACCCAGGATAGAGCAGCTAAGTGAATGTGGTTTGGACTGTGTAGATGAGGCTCATTGTGTTTCTGGAGACGCTGTAGAAGGACACAGTTCCTGCACTGTGATACGCTCTTATTCTCCTGACAGCATTATCAACATACATTCCTATTCTCCTGATGATGGACTTCACAGGGAGATCAGTCTCTATGTTACTGTGTATGAATGAGAAACTGTCAGGA